>NC_134498.1:25566532-25756532 GCF_040206685.1 Ascaphus truei
TTGTAGTCCCGTGGAGGCCTCTGTACCATTGGGGCCACGTGCGTGCTTGCCCTGCGCATGCGCGAGTCCCTACTGGCTCTGTGAGCCTTCTGCGCATGCGCGATCACTGCGCATGCGCGAGCACTTGTGATGGCAGCCCCCGCTAGCCGGGTTCGCCGCCGGGACTCCGGGGACTTGGAGCGCTCCCTGCTCCGGCCCCCACCTTTGCATTGTGCCGGCGGGTCCGTCGCTCCGGCAGCCCCCGCGATCGCTCGGCATGCTACAGAGGGGGTCTCTGGGGGCGAAATAAGACCGGGGCTACATATATATATAATTTTTCTTTTAACTTTTTCTTTTTTTTTTTAAATTTGATAGCCATGTCCTGCAGTGTTATTAGCCACGGTTGGCTAATTGGCTTGTAGCTATTCTTAGATAGAGGGTGGTTATGTGTGTTGGGGTGAGTGTATTGGAGGTGGACAAGACCTTGGTTTCTTTTCATTATATTTGTATAATGTGTATTCTTTGTTGATTTTCTCTGTTCTCTTGTTACTGGTTTCATGTCAGCTATGTATTTTATGGTGCTTTCTAGTACACGGTCATTGTTATGTAACGTCTTGTTTCTGCATGATTTAATAAATTGTACAGATGTTGCCAGGTTCACCGTCACTGGAGCTGCAGTTTGAAAAGCAAAACGTCTTGGTTTCGGGGACGGTAAAGGCGGCAATCTTCTGGGGGTCCCACACACACACAGATTTCCTGTGGCCGAGTGATGCCGCAAACAGGATTCTGCGGGTTCCTCCAAAAGCGCGAATATTAAGTCTGGCTTCCACTGTACTACGTTTAGTTTGGACCTACAAAGGCCACCCTGTTAGTAATCCGGCTCGATGATAATTGGCATTCTTAGCTGTTTTGTCTTTAATGTCTTCTGCGCTTTTGGGCATTTAGATGTTTAATTTCAATATCACTTGGGGTGGATAAAGAGTACATTTAAAACTTGTTAAGAACAGTCTTTACAATAAGTGTAGCCAGTCTTTCAATTACATCTACCTACTAAAGAAGGAATAAAATGTTTAGTAACTGCTATACAGTAGATAGTGTTAAAGGAATTATACAACTATTTTTCTCAAATAACTAGCTCAACTTTTAATGGATTCTTACTCTGATTGTCTCTAGTGAGAATTAAAAGTGCATAGAAATAAACAAAACTAATCTTCAAACAAAAAGCATTGACAAATCAATTGAGAGGAATTTACATTCTGAGCAATTTTCCGTCATAGGTAAGTCCCTAGCGGTGGGTTGTGAATTATAGAATAAATCCCCACATTTTCAAACCAAGCTAACTACTTTGCAAAACTGCAGTTTCATTTTCAAATGTAAATCTAAACAGAGCTTAATGTAATCCCCCTCTAAAGGGTTACTAGTGTGGTTAGTGTGTACCAGACCCCTCCCTACAGATGCAGCGGCCGTTATTCGAAAATGTACCTGGGTAAATGATGCGTTAGGCCGCATGGAGGTTGCAATATATTCAGTTGCAGACTTAATGGCCCATCGGATTAACACAGCAGGGGTCCCTGCTGTGTGAGTCCTACCGGGGTCTGCCTGTCTGTAATAGATGAGCAGTAAGAGGCTGAATCAGTCACTCTAACTGTGCCCCTCTCAAAGGCGATACGGGGTTTTTTATTTAATTTTAAACATTACAGTAATGAAGCAGGGGTTCTCCGGAGCTGAACCGCATTGATTTCTAGGTCCGGAGACCCCCTACTTCCCGAGATACAGGCCCGTTATGGGGTGTCAGTATCCCCGCCATGTTAAAATCCTGTGGGTCACGTGACCGTGGGATCTAAACAAAGCAAAGGCTTATCGTCACCCC
Organism: Ascaphus truei; assembly: GCF_040206685.1. Lineage (NCBI taxonomy): Eukaryota > Metazoa > Chordata > Amphibia > Anura > Ascaphidae > Ascaphus > Ascaphus truei. The sequence continues at coordinate 25,568,382 of NC_134498.1, forward strand.
ATTATGGGGTCTGTATCTCAGGAAGTAGGGGGTCCCCGAGGCTGAAATCAACTTTGTTCATCTCAGGAGAACCCTGCTCCCGCACACTAGTAACAAACACCCCACCCCCCAAATCAAAAAATCATTACCTTAGCGGATAGCTGCTAAGGTAATGCAGCTGCTTATATTTTATTTTTATTTATAGTGTGTGTGAGCAGAAAGAAATAGTCACAGATTAAGAAAGAAGGTGATATATGATGAAAGAAAGAAGATTTGGGCTATCTGAAATCACATCAGAAGACAAACTGTATCTGATTGCAATTGGGTCATCATACTAGTAGTATTTACATACAGTAGTACTGCATATCAGCATTTTTGGGGGAGAGTGGGGTAATTTCCATATACTTTGCGACTATTCGACTTCAATAGGGATTTTCACCTGAAAACAGCCTGAATGGCTGCCTTGATGTACAGTACATAGAATTAGAATTTTGTAAAACTGTACAGCTGACAGATTCAGGCAAACTTTAAAGTCAGAGGTTTTTACTGCATGTGGAATTGCAAAAAAACAAAAAAAAAAAAACAATATACATTTAGTTTCACCCTGGATGTTGGTAAGCTATGTTGGTGCACATAAAGTGCTATACTTTATGATATAGTGTTTATAGGAGACAATTTGATTCTGTTTTACAAAACAACTCATTAATTTTGTTAGCAGTTTTACTCGTCTATTATAAAGAGAGGAAATTTATTTTATTTTAAGCACCCGTTCAGTTTTGACGGATACAATAAGAAGGTTTGACTTAAAGAATCCGATGCAAACAATTTCAAATTCAAAACATCTAAAGCTAATACTGTACTTGCAAAACAGTGATATCAAAGACAAGCCTCCCAGACACAGAATTTATGGCAAAATATCAAATGTAATACATACAGTAGCTCAGTGAATCAAATGAAGATAAATGGTGTTCACTTGTATTATCTTTATACTGCAGTGCACCTGACAGTCTGCTGTCCCTATTGTTATGATAAAAAATTGCAGCGGTTGTACAACTGTATAACAAATGTCTGTGCATATAACTCTGCAGTGTCTTATTATTTCCCATGCTTTCTCTCTCTCTCTCTCTCTCTTTCTCTCTTTTCTCTCTCTCTCTCTCTCTCTCTCTCTTTTCTCTCTTTCTCTCTTTTCTCTCTTTTCTCTCTTTTCTCTCTTTTCTCTCTCTCTCTTTTCTCTCTTTTCTCTCTTTTCTCTCTTTTTTCCTCTCTCTCTCTTTTTCTCTCTTTTTTTCCTCTCTCTCTCTCTTTTTCCTCTCTCTCTCTCTGTCTTTCTTTCTTTCTTTCTCTGACCCATGTTTGTTTTTACGTGTCTGACACTGCGATTCACAGAGTTCCGATAAGGGATCTTGGAGTTTAATCCAACATTATCATGTGCCATTGACTTAAATGGCAGTTAGCACTGATCAAGCACTGAAGCACCTTACCGGAGCTTAATGATCTCCCCCTTAGTTCTCTATTGACCATAGGCTGTGGGAAATGTACTTATTTGCCACTCATAAATTGAAAAAAAACAAACACTTTTTCAAGACTAGCGATTTTCCTGTTTTTGTGTGAAGAAAATTGCAGGGGGAGATGACCAATATGTAGGAGACATTGGATATGTGCCTTAGTGTTTGTACCACAAGTTTTGAAGAAGAAATAAATCACCAAGACTAGTTGCATTTTATATTTGTTGCTAAATTTCAAAGGAAAATGGCAACATTGTTTGCTAAAAAAAAATGATATCGAATATGTTACGGAATTGCCTTTTAAAAAAAAAAAAATTCATGTGAACCGAAACAGGGCAATTTCACACATCTATATTCGAGACATTAGAGGAAGATAAATTAAGCAACGTATCTAATACTATATTATTATCTTAGCCCATCTGAATAAGACAGATACGGAAATGAAGTGTCGGTTACAAATCATGCTGGTTATGTATCAAACAGGTAATTTTCACACATAAATGGACAGATTTTGTATGACACTGATGTATCACAGATATCATAGTGGCGCATATTGCTTTCTGGTTTTCTAAAGCATGTTACTGTAGCACTCATTTGTCTTCACTCTTTATATTGAAAACAATTGTTTTATTTCGGTCCCATTTGGCAGAATACAGCATGCCTGATTGGAATTCAGTAGCTGTATTCTCATCTATTTTTATCTCCCCCCCCAATATGTTTGATTAACAGCATGGACACTTATAGCCTACTGTTAAAGAGAGCTGCACTAGATTAACATCAGATTAAGGCTATTATCATTTAATTTTAACATAACGTGCGTGACACAAATTGCTTTCTAGTTCTGATTGTGAAACTCAATCTGGAGAAGACGATAATCCAAATTGGAAAATTATGGGGTTAACGATAGCTTCATAAACTGCTAACAACATCACATTTATAAACATAGACGTACAGTAAAGTACAACCTTCCACTTTGTGAGATAAGGGGAAAGGGTTTATAATATTTATTTGATTGACATATTTTCAAATAGATGTGGCTGTTTTACCTCAAAATTAACACCAAAAAAAACATTTTTGGAAAGGTATGCAGCAGGGTAGGACAACTCCAGTCTTCAAGGGCCACCAACTGGACAGGTTTTAAGGCTATCCCTGCTTCAGCACATGTATTATTTGGGTGGCTCAGCCACTGATTGAGCCACTTGTGTTGAAGCAGGGATCTCATGAAGACATGACCTGTTGGTGGCCCTTGAAGATTGGAGTTGGATACCCCTGGTATAAATGGATAAACCAAATAAGTAAACATGGGAAGGATGTTGAATCAGCGAGTAATCTGATTGCCATTATTTGAAGTCAAGAAGGAATTTATTTTTCCCCTTTCGAGACATCATTGGATAATGTGTCACTGGTGTTTTTTTGTTTTCCGTCCTCTGGATCAAATACTGTAAATACAAATATAGGATAAGTATCTGTCGTCTAAATTTAATATAGGTTAAACTTGATGGACGTGTCTTTTTTTTCAACCTCATCTACTATTGAACTATGTAACTAGGTAACTATGTAACACACATTGGTTGGTAGAATTTGGAGTTCGTACAATCACCACCAGATTGCTTAGAATTTGTCAAAGTTTGTGCCCGTAGAAAAAATAGAAAGCATATATATGTCGTTCGCTTTATGTATGTGTCTTCATTAGAAGCTAAATATATGACAGCTTTATTCATGTTGTCTGAAACATTAATTGGTAGCATTTCTAGACCATCTTTTTAGTCATACATCTTTCCTGACACCTACCAGCCTTTTCCATTCATCTTCATATATAATAGAACTTCTAGCACACAACAAGTGCTTTACAGATTTTCGAATGTGTGACGGTTAAAGTCTTTTTATTTCCAACTTGTGAACATTACAATAATAATTTTCTAAATTACTATTAAATTAGCTCTTTGAAATATTTTGTGTCCTCTACGCTACCTGTATTATTTGCGTAAGAAATAAGCACAGTAAATCATTTTAAAAAGTGAAACACTGCTAAATAATTATTTAATGCAATTTACAATAGTAATGGAATTATTATTAAGCCATGTTTGTTTAGGAAATGGATAAAACATTGATGAGGCTGATAATACAATGTTTATAGTGAAATAAGTGTGCGCTGGCTAGTAGGTAATCTACATTACCCTTTAAGAGTCTCTCCTGCAGCTGATCCTTCTCCTGTGATCAACGGGGCATATACCACAATAGAACAAGAAAACTAAAAGAAGCACATTGGGGGGACAATATTAGTAAAAATAATGTTACTTTATATAAAAAATACACTTCACAACACTTGCATAAAAATGTATGTTCCAGTCGTCCTGATAGGACTCGGTTGTTATGACGGACCTCGGTTCTCTCCGATTTTAATCAGCGCTCTCCTCCGCCCAAGGGGAAGGGCACAGAGTAGGGAGAAAACAGGGTGCAGAACGAGTCCTATTTTCTAGTCAAGAGTTCACTGAACAGCCGTAGAAGCTGGCCGTAGTGTTCTCACTAAGGGGACGTTGACTCCAGGCGTCTGTCGTCATGGCGTCTTACGTCATCCATCATGGAACTCCAACTCTACCTCAATGCGTTTCACATCTATGAATTATTGGCTCCCGGAGTGGTTGTACTTATATCAACCCACATTGAAGACTAAACCAATAGGATGGGTTTCCCTCCACTATCACTAACTACACTTAACACAACACATAAACAGTACGTCTAATAACAATTATCCCACATACTTTTAAACACAAAATCCTTACCTCATATGAATTAAACAATAATCATACATTTAAAAAACCTTTATAGTAAAATTAAAAATATACACATATATAAATATCTGCATATATATATATATATCACACATACTCAAGCTAATTCCTAATTCCAATTTAGCTGTAATCTATACACAGTTTCTTATTGTTGATTAACAGAGGTATATTAGTCCCTGTTTCAATAATCAGTACTGTATATTATTTCATTTCCAACATGATAATAAGTTGTAATATGTAACATTAGTTTTATCACATACAGTATATTGTTCCCAATAGTTAGTTAGACTGAAAATGTATTATATTTCAATTTACATAAGAAACATACATATATGACCAATATGACTAGTATATTTGTTAAATAGAGTGAGTTTATAGGAGTTCCTCCACATCACATGATCCGATAGTTATAATATCTCAGCCATTATTCTATTATTTGTGAACGTAAGAAACATACATTATTATCTTTTATCGTTTATTATACAGTACATCATAAAATCATGATAACAGTTACATACAGTATTGTTGGTCAGGGATTATATCAAATGAAGAATCCATTACGTATTATATATATATATATAGGCAATACGATACCGTGTTTGAGATGAATATCAAGAGGCAGCACTCCAAAAGGTAGTCAAAAAATATTGTATTAACAAGACATCATATCCAACGTTTCGGTCCTTCGTGCGGGACCTTTCTCACCTTGATGCAGCAGCCGTTATTCGAACACTTCACGCGTCATGTATATCGGAATCCCGATTTGAAACCGCGGGATGAATTCCAGCCTTCCCGCACTAAGATGCGAGCGCGGCGAGCACGGCGTGAGCAGAAAAACAAATTTTAGTGTTCTGGCTATTAAAAACATGAAATTGGCAAAGAATCACAGTAGCACAGTAACAGGGTGACACAGTAGCACAGTACTGTAAACATTACAATTCATCAATTTTATTGCAAACGAAGAAACATAATCCATGAAATTCAAACAAAACATCCTAGATAAGCGCGGGTGCCTGGGGCGATTGGCCGCGTTCATGCTGCGGGGGGAACAGCAGAGAACTCAAAATCGGCGCCGAGATGGGTTCGAATAACGGCCGCTGCATCCGTATTCACCTCTTCATTTTGCTACTTTGGATCGAGTGGACGCCATTGGTGATTGTGGAGGTGCAGAATTGATCTAGCTGGAACCATAAATGAGTGCACGATCGTGAGTAATGCTACACCACACCGACTGCAGTCCAGCTCAAGGGGCTAAGAACTGAGGCAGACACGAGGTGAGAATTCTCTCAAACCTATACAGGTATCCATTATTTACCTAGTTCCTTGTTTTGCCCTCTCTATCGCTAGCTGCATTATCACAGACCTCCTTCCTTTAAACCCCTTCACATAGACTCCGGGCTAATTGCTGTATTCTTCTGCAATCTCCACTCTCAGAGCTTCTATTCGGTTTCTGTTTTTGCTACCTGCATACTGTACTGCATTATATAACACATGGTAGCTATTATTGAGCAAATCATGTGAAAGACCACTAATGACAAACAGTGGCTAAAGTGCTTTAGCGACGTCTCAGTGTATTATTGACAAAATATATACGGTGCTTCTATTTAATGCAGAAATTAATGTGCTGCAGGGAGATGATCACATGAACACAGTTTTCTAAAGAAATACCAAAAATGCAAAGCGTTGATCAACACAACAGAAATATTTTACAGTTGACATTTTTTCATTCTTATAAAGGATTTGTGTGTAATTAATGACCTAGTAAATTAGGTTGAAAAAGACAATTGCACATTACGATATTGTTGCTAATACACTTGTAAAATATGTGTTCTTCTGCTTAAGTTCAAATGGGTTTCTTCTAGCTGAAGAATACCCTGTTTTTATTTCTTAACACAAATGAGGCATGACCGAATAATAACAGTTCTATTCCCCTTTATTGCAGAATCTAAAGTTCAACAAATGTGCTTGAAAATTAAAAATAAAAAAACCCTTCATATTTATACCAGGGTATAAAAAGGGCACTTTATGTATTGATATAACTGGTTAGTGGAAGAATGATTTTAATATTAAAAAAAAACATACATTTTACATGACCACTCAATCACTCATAAAATAATCTATAATGTAATTTATGACTATGAATTTGTAATGATCCTTAATAATATACGCGCTCCTGTTAGTCTTGATACGTTCTTTACCACACCTAAGATTTCAGAAGATAAAAACATGCCCAGTGTCATACTCGAGCAACAAACCTCCCTACTCAGATAACAAACTATTATATTTTGGTACAAGACAAAAAATCAAACAGATCAGTATTAGTTAACCCTGATTTTGGTATTTTTGCAATCTCTAAAAACATTGTACCGCTATATTTCACAATGATAATTGGTGTCAAGCTACAATTACACATTTTATTTCAAACATGTATTGTAGCTAACTAGTTCACCACTAAGAACTACTGTAGACCCTGTTGTTCTTTTCATGGAACAGCAGTTATGCAAGAAATGTAAGATTTGAACACAATAATTGCATTGCCCTGTTCATTACGCCATTAACCTATGCATTTGTATCTTAAACGGTCAGTTTACTATGATTTTAAATTAATTATACTGAGAAATATCTTGAAAAGCTCAAATACTAAGGCATATCAGATAAGATGTGATGTGCAAACGGTGTATACAGTATGTACAAGGATTGTCCGTTCCCCTCAAAGTATGCATAACTTAATCATTTTTACAGTGTATTCTAAAGAATCATACTGACATTAACGGCACATTCAGGGGAAATGTTCTACTTCAATATTGTTGTGGGGAAATTAACTGAGCATTCATTTGAAAACTGATACAATCTAAAATATTATGAACTGTAATTATAAACACAGTGAATGATCAGAATGTTAACATATACACACTTATTAATTATACATTTAACAGTGTTATGTTATAAGGGGAAATGCACATTTTGTATTTTTATTTTCAATAAACAGTAAATTATTACTATTTATTGCAGGACAGGCGACACGACACAACATTAACATTTTAGGTAAGGTCACAGATTATTTTCTTAGGGAAAGGGAAGCACATAGAAATGTTTAATATAATTAAACAGTGCATTAAGCTTGGTTAAAATTGCCCCCCTCAAAAAAGCAATCTACAGGCCAGAAACCCCATATGAAATCTCATTTGCTGACAAAATAAACAGTTTTTTTGTTCAGAAGGTGCATGCATTCGGCAGGCTTATTCATTTACTATGATAAACATAACTATTATGCCTCGATTGAAACAGACCTTTCATTCCAAACCGACAAGATTGTGTTATTATATTACGCACACCTACCCTTCATTTCACGCTTCCATTTTTGATACTTTGCTGTTCCATAGGAAATTTGATCCTGTATGGAAATCCTGCTTTATATAGTCTGATTTATTCAGTTAGTCATTTCTTATATTGAGAAGTTGAATCTGTCTTTTGTGATGTGTACTCCAGTGCGCAGCACCAAATTCCTAGTGGCAAAAGTATTAAATCATTCTTGCAAATAACATACACAGACTAAATATTGCAGCAGCCCAGAGATGAAATTTGGCATTCTCTGCTTTTGTTAATTTGCATTCTATCTTTTCAGTATATAGGAATAGACATGTCTTTCTTTACTATTTAATCAACTATCTGAAGAAATTAAAGCGATAATAAATCAGGGACTCAGAAGACCCGCAAAAGAAGGGAGCGAGTTGTAGACGGCCTACATTATTTAAAATATATGATCTATAAATGGAAGCTACTGATTGAAAAAAACAACATAAGCCATCTGTAAATGTAAGAGATGGGAAGTTTAAAAAAAAGGTTCTTCAGTAAAGATTCCTGTCTTTGAGAACTTTGCATACTCTAATACTTAACGGTGTCTGAATTTGGCTCCGACTCGTTGTGCATATGGAGATTTTCAGCACTTTTCCAGTTCCCTTGTGCTTGACTTTTCTAATTAACACCCCATTTGTTCCAGCAATTAGTAGGCATACCAGTTCATTGATGATGCCATAGATAAAACATTGAATTTACAGTCTGCCCTGCGCCAGTGGTTACCATACTGTGAATGCAAATGACTGAAGCAGCTGCCACTTAGACTTCTTTAAGAGTGAGACGTGCCCCTGCGAACATGTCCCTTCTATGGAATAAAACATTAACCTGTGAAAGAAAATACGGATTGTGTATTCAAAAATAATGGCAACAGCAGTACTGAGAGATATTTACTGAAAAGGTCTCAGAACCAGGAGATGGGATAATAAAAGCTGATATTGTGATGCTCACTCCTCTCCTTTAGGATTTCCTTGTCCACCCAAGACCACTCAAACCACATCTTCTGCGTCTTTTTCCTCTGGTATGGGCCCATGAAATTCCTAGCTCTCTTTTATCAACAGGCCCAAACTATTCCCACACTATATATCAAATCATGCCATCCATCCCTCCAATAAACATTTTCATCATCCACCTTTGCAATCACACACAATAATGTATAGTCATTGAAAAGTTTAGGTAAAGGAGTTAGGGTCTTCTTTTTTATTGTCATTAATGTGTTGCCGTTATGCAATGTATTCATGCAAAACACATTTAACAGTCTTCAATGACTGATGAGTGTCAGAATACTTAATGCTAACAAAGCATAGCTTTGCCTTTTGTTCACTGATAAAAATACAGTTAAATGAAAACACCATTATATATTTAACTCTGATCCCTGAATCAAAAAGCATGATTTTATTTAACTTTTTAGAACATGGGTGGCCAATGATTAGATTGTGAGCTCTTTGGGACAGGGACTCCTTTTCCTAAGTGTCACTTTTATGTCTGAAGTGCTTCTTATCATTATGTGTTATTTGTATGATCGTCACGTTTATTGCGGCTGTGAAGCACTATGTATATTAATGGCGCTATATAAATAAAGATATACATACTGTACAAACAACTCTGGTGCTCAAGTGCCACCAATCAGGATATCCCTGCTTCAGTACAGGTGGCTCAATATGTGGCTCTGTCTTTGACTGACCCACTGCCCTGTGCTGAGGCAGGGATATCCTGAAAACCTGATATGTTGGTGGCCCTTGAGGAGTGGAGTTGGCCACTACTGCTTTAGTAGTATCAGTGCCATATAATATTGATAAAATAGGTGACACCAGAAACAGCAATAACTTCCCCCTTATAGAAAATATATCAAAAACAGTCCCAGTATTTTGATCATTTCAATTTATACAGTAAAAAAGTTTTTTTTTTGTTCACATTATCTTTAAAAACTTACCATCAGTGAGTATGAAGCCTTACCTTATATAGTGACTAAAACCTTTTGCTTTACAAGGCTTTTATAGACGTGTCACAACCTTGCTCTGAACATCCGAAGATTGCATTGCAATACACAACTACCAATCACAAAGCAGAATAGGAGTAATAAAACCCAGGGATTATAAACTGTCTCTGAAACTGTACCTGGGATGCATTGTAATGCAATCCTTATACTCTCTGTATCATTAAATCTGACGTTCCAACTTGTATTCTCTTTAGCTGTGTGAGGATGATTGGACACTAAAGTATGAACTTTAAGTGCAAGTGAATTAACCTTGGCTCCACCTTGCGTTCAATAACTTTAGTACTTCATATATTTCAATTAACTCATAATCAAATGCCTAGGTCTTCCAATAAGTATGGAGTGTACCAAAGAGGCAGCAAAGCCATATGTGATGGATATGCCATTTTGCTCATCATGTATATTAAACCACTAATCAATAAACAATCAAAAAGCTTTAAATGCTACTTATATATCTGAGATGTTTATAGGTTTGGCAGACAGGGAGCCAAGGCGTACGGTTGTTAATGAAAAGACACCACTCATACACTGGGCTTAGTTAAGGATCTATCTTGGAGAGAGACTAGGTGAACAGAACTGTTCATACAGTACATGTGTATGAAAGGTGGACACAAATATTCCATATTAATTTAGACCCACAGGACACCAAGTAGTGTATGGGTGGGAAAGTTTTTTTTGGGGGGGTACCTGGGAAACTGGGTGCTCATCATGGTAAGTATAATATTATAAAAATGGAAATCCTTAATAAAATATATGTCAAGCTCATTGACTTACACATTCCTCAAAATGAAGGTGTCCTCTAGGACAGAGGTACAAAGTAGAGCTCTTCTCACAAGTTCACAATGCAATTCTTCATTTATTCAGCCAAGAACAGAGGAGAAACAGTGTTTCGGTCGGATGAAAGGTCCATATGGAACCTGAAATGTTGTTTCTCCTCTGTTCTTGACTGTCTCAATAAATGAAGACTTGCAGTGTGAACTTGTCAGTAGAGCTCTACTTTGTTCCTCTGTCCTAGAGGAGGCCTGCACTTTGAGGAATTTGTTTGTCTGTCTTATTTTGACTGCACAAGCAGCGTTCTCCGCGCCTGAAACGGTTTCCTCGCACTTTGGAACTGAAGCTCATTAACATGCGGATTCACAGTAGCAATTCTCATAGTTCCCTTTGATGTGTTATGTTATGATATCCTTTACCAGTATTGCTATTGAATCATATGGATCAGCAGCAGGAGTAAACTGACACATCCCCCGTGGGTTTAATACGCATATACAGCCACAGTGTATTAAAAGAAAACTTGTGACATATAGTACAGTATGAGAAATGTTATGGTATATTATTAGGCTTGTTAGGTTTCCTGCCAACTTAACACATTGAATGCCTTTGGGCCACAAGGGTTATTTGGTGCCTTTTGTCTCGCAAACTACCTGTTTAGTGATGGCAGTTTGGATGATGCGGCCAGGCTGGGTGCTAAAGCTACCCATATTTGGTTAATCCAAAATCAGTGTAACTCAGCAGGTACAATACAGTATATCCTTATATTACTAAGGTAACATGATCTTTTGTACAGTTTGCAGCTCAAACTGCTGAGAATATTGGAAACAAATGATCACAAAGGAAAGTGTTGCAAAGGTCTTGCACTGCTGCGGAGGTAGGTTAAAAAGTGCTATAGAAATCAAAGAATTCTCAGTATATTAAAACTCATTAAAAATGGCATTGAGTTGAATTAGGCACAAAAATGTAGTAAGTATTATCTAATACTACAGAACTGATTTATTAAAGAAAACACACATGTAGGATATTGCATAGCTTGTTCCTTTAAGATATACAGAAAGTATAGCAATACATGACAAAACTTAAAATATACTATCATGTAACCATCAGTTGCGGAAAAGGAAAGAACAGGTTTTTTTTTTGATGATCCTATCCATTTTATTCTTTGTCTGTTTTGAAATGGAAGTGTGATGTGTCTGTCATAAATGCTATGTATAGATAGATCATTATTCCAGGTTGAAAAAGGACATTGTCCATCAAATTCAACCTTTTGCTTTATATTATAATGGATGTGATTCAGGTGTGTATGTACTTCATACACATAAAGGCCAATTCTAGCAGTACGGGATAAACAATCATTCTAAATTCCAGTAAATTATTTTCACATCTAGTCATTGCTTGTAGGGTTACCAGAAAGATGGCAAAATGCTTTTTGCAAAGTTTTAAAGTGGAGCATCCTAATATATGAGAATCTATAGTTCAGTTTGAAAAATCAGATGTAGTAGACTTTCAAATTTCCCAAAGAAAGATATATATATATATATATATATATATATATATATATATATATATATATATATATATATATATATATATATATATATATATAGTCTTGTTTACTAAACATAATTACTGTAATTGTACATGGCACTTTATTGGAGTTACTGTACTCCCTATAGGAAATGTATGCAAAAATAGTTGGATACCAAATGAATTCGGTATAAAGATTATCTTGTGTTGATTAGCATGCAGGAACAAAAAATGATTGCTGGAGTAATGAGCAAATTCATTTGATAAGGTCAAGAACTACAGTGGCTCCTATTAATAAAGGGTTTTGCATATGCTTCAAACTATTAATATAAACATGTATTTCATAATCCACATATAGCCTGGCCTTCGGCAGCTATGGCTAATTCTGGGCCTTTCCTCTGTCAGTCCTGTTAGAACAGGCAGTGGAAAGGTTAATTCCTTCAGTTGGCCTGTTTGCATTTCAGCTCTGAGTATTGTAGCAATATTCAGGGGCGGGCCTAAGCAACCATTGAGCATGTTAATCCAAAGGGTGGATATGGGTTGGAACACCCCCTGATGTGTGTGAGCCAATCGGTATCCAGCTTTGAGTTGTACTGATTCAAAGCTAGAGACACTCCCTGAGGATATTCAAATTGAGACATGTTTCCTAAAATAAGTTATCAGTTAGTTATTCAGTTAGTCTGAGAGAAGAGATTGAAGAGAGCTGACAGAGAATAGTAAGGAGGGGGGAGTTAAGCTGCCATAAGCAGAGGGCAGAAAGAAAGATCAGGCCTATGATGTTCTGCTGTATGCTGTGTATGCTGCTCTGGTTAAAGAACCACAGAAAGAAGCTGCTGTGTGTGTATCACTGTTCCTAGTGTGGAGAAGGAGAGAGTATCAGTAGGGGTCTCTCCTCTGGAGACCCAAGGGGATCCCGACTGGCTGGATGCGCTCTGCACCCTGAGAGAACAAGAGCAAGGTAACCTGTCCAACAACACCTCCTGTCCCTGTCCTGGTTCTCCCCACAACACCGCTGAGCACTCAGCTCTCCTGTTTGCCAGCAGGTCACAGTACCAAGACCATTCAGATTAACCAGAAGGAGTGTACCCCCCCATCTCATGTCGGGTGGGGAATGATAAGAGGGTTACATACATATTTATTTACACTGTACTATCCAGTGCAATAACATGTAATCCTTTGTCACCGCTTGTATCAAACTTCATTTCACAGATCTAAAGATGTTATTCTCTATTTGCATTTATGTCCATAGCAGTTGTATTAAACTAGTGAAGCCGCAGTTATACAATGCTTAATCAAAAACGTATCTTCTTTAGTATGTATTTATTTTATTTATTTATAAAATGTGTTACCAGGAAGAATACATTGAGTTACCTCTCGTTTTCCAGTATGTCCTGGGCACAGAGTTATGATAATACATGGTTGTATTAAATGAACAGTAATAATACAATTTGCAGACATTTCATGGACAGTTAGATAGAGTGTATGACTATGGGTGTGTGTAACAGTTACAGACAAGGATAAAAAAAATTTGAAGAGGTAGTACAGACCTGCAATGTGCTGTGTTAGGAGAGGAAGGATAAGCCAGCAATGTACTGTGGTAGAAGAGGTAGGATAGGCCTGCAATATGTTGTGTTAGAAGAGGTAGGATACAGTAGGCCTGCAAGTGGTGTGTTAGAAGAGGTAGGATAGGCCTGCAATGTGTTGTGTTAGAAGAGGTAGGATAGGCCTGCAATGTGTTGTTAGAAGAGGTAGGGTAGGTCTGCAATGTGTTGTTTTAGAAGAGGTACAGTAGTATAGGAATGCAATGTGCTGTGCTAGAAGAGGTAGGATACGCCTGCAATGTGATGTGTTAGAAGAGGTAGGATAGGAATGCAATGTGCTGTGTTAGAAGACTATACCCAACCCAGTAACCGAGCAGTTGTAAGAGCACCAAACGGCCAACCCCCTTTGGCTGTCTACATTTGTGGCGACCCAGATGTATAGCTAGCTCTGTCAAAACAGGCATCTAATAAGTTCACTAATATCTTGCTTTGGTACGGTAGGTAATTATTTGAAATACAGCATAACTTGAGTGACCGTTCTGTAGTCCAAAAAGAGTTTCTGGCCCCAAAGCTCAACGGATCAACATAAAGATGTAGTGACAATAATTGTACCCATTAAGGCGTAAGTAGATCATGGATAAAACAGTTTGCCCCATGACTTCTAGCACATGTTATAGCTCTTCATATGTAGCCACTACAAAATATGGAATTATGGATTTCCTGCCATACTGTGTTAATGGGTAAAACAACTGGCTCTACAGATGTAGCAAAGCTTAGTGTCTAAGGTGGCACTGAAGGATTAATGCTTTGTGGGGTACATTTCAGAAGCATGGACCCCGTGCAGCTCCATCACTGCAAACAATGTCCCGGGCGCCACAGACTTTAGCTTGTTCGTCCACGGCGTGAGGGACGGTGAATCTTGCTACATCCGAATGTTTATATTTTAGGAAAAATAAGACAGATTGGAACCAACTCATCGTCTAATCAAATAGGAATGAAGAAGTGTAATAACAGGGTGTGAGTCTATCAACAAGAGAAGATGGACAATAAGGCTCCAACAGAATATTGGTGTCTCTGTAAAATCAATTAGTCTATGATATATTTTGGTGGACTTCTTTGAAATTGTGCTAAACAGCTGATCAAAAAGGAAACTCACTGAGTATCTTAAAAAGGAAATGCACTTCCCTTCAGACTGACATTAGGGAACTCTCTTTCCTTTGAAACTGTACACATCTTCTGAGTAAAAGTTTGAAATATCAGTGAACAAAATTATCTACTTGCATGGTATTAAAGAGGCAATCCCTGTGGATAATTTTTTTCTCTTTTTTTAACATAGGAGTGAAGCAGGGGGTCTCCGGAGCTGAACCCCATTAATTTCAACTCATGGGTGCCCCTGTTTCCAGAGATACTTACCTCCATAGGAGGTACCGGTAGCCACTCTGTTAGGCTAGCAGGGCTCATGTAATGGGCGCTTTTCAAAGCTCCCGTGATTTGTGGGCAAATAGGAAGCCGTGACATAATGTGGTGTGGCTTCCTATTGGGCCACATGATGCGGGAGCCTTATAATTGGCCCGCCCTTCCTGGCACCCCCTTATAATTGGCACGCCCTTCCTGGGACCCCCTTATAATTGGCACCCCCAATTATACGTATCTCTGGAACCAGGGGCTGAAATTAACGGGGTTAAATTCTGGAGATCCCCTGCTTGAATCCTATTTAAAGAACAAAAATACAAATAACCCACTTGGATTGCTCCTTTTGATTGTTAGTCTCCCTAACAATAACAATAACAAGAACTGGGGTGTGTTTCTTCACTGAAACATAACACACGTGTAACCTCTATTTGTTTCGCTTGTTAGTATTATTGTATCTGATATTAAATTGAGGTCAAACACATTTTGCATTACCACAGAGAAATGCACTTACCGTGTTTATGTTCCTGGAACGGTGTTCTACGTACTCTTCATTTTCTTTCCCTTTATTGTCACTTAGCATTTTATTTGTTTGATTTTCTTGGTTTCAAAATCAGTATAGCCACTGAAAGTACATTAAAGAGACACCGCTATGTATAGTAGAGTGGGCACTTTTACTTGTGTTTTGATTCATAAAAGAAAAATGTCTCTTGGTTCAAAACTTGATTTTGTTGTGGTTTTGGATTTTGAGTATGGAAATACTCAAGATAAACAGGAAAGGGCTAAAACAGCCTAATAAAGTGTAAAAATACAGCAGCACGCCTCGGTTTCTTGAATGCGGAGCAGCTGTTCCAACTGAGAGGATTCCCCCTTCTAGCTACGTAGTGGACCGGTGTCAGCCAGTGTGCAGCCGATAACCCTGCTCCCTCACCTGTCCCGGGAAGTCACAACACTGACGGATTCAGCGCGGAGGATTGGAGCGCTCCGTCTTCCCCACCAGCAGCCGCCACCTACCCCCCTGCAGCGACGGACCGGCACATCAGGAGACTTCCAGCAGGCACCCGGTGAGACAACAGGAGATTCTGCACACAGATCTCCATTACATCCGTCAGTCTCTTTCTACCGGTTTGCCGCATGTTCGGCTGAGGAGACTATCACCCTACCATTCATCTTTCAGGGGGGGAAGTGTTCCATCGGTGTGGGGATATTCCTTCCAACGGCTCCAAACAGGTGAGTTGAGGGTATTCAGGCCCGCATACACCATCCGCATACCCACGGGACACTCAGACCGCTTTATTCACTTAGCTATACCGATTTTTTTTAAATGTTTATATATTATTCATTGGACTACCTGGCATATTAGAAGCACCACCTGGGGGTCATCCCCACTTTTTCTTACATGTAAAAATACTTACAATAAGTCAATAAGTGTATATATAAAAACAGGAAACAAACAAAATGTATAAATGAAAAACGAAACTAAAGATGATACAATTGTACCCCACTGTAGACATGGCTCTTAACCTAGTTTTCTAGTATTGGTTTTGATTCTAAAAATCTTAAGGCTCTTAGTTTTTTTTTTTTTTTATGTAGTTTAGGAATGGACGTTTCTGGTAGGTTTTGATTTACAGTAACAATCCCAGTTTTGCTGATGTCTAATATATACAAAGCTTCAACATTGTCCAATAATTGCTGTCAGCTTGCATTTTAAATATCTGATACAATTATAAAATGTAATGTAATACAATTATAAATGATTTACATATGTGTGTCTGCTGGCTTAGAGTTAGAAACTGCATCCAGTGTCTAGGAACCATCTCTTGATGCAGGAACATGTCAATTATCTTAGTTTCTCTGAGCTAACTTTCTTTCTCTTCATCAGAAACTTACCAGCAAACTAATCTGATAGGTTAAAGGGATGGACGGTGCTAATTTGTATTTGCATGCAATGACTTCATCGCTGTTCAAGGGAGGTTTTGTGAACGGAAGTACATAATCTACAGATGTATCGACAGTTACTTTCCCTGCGCCTGGTGCATGCTGGGAAAATGGAATGGGATAACTTGACTCGTGCTAAGGTAAGTTATGAATGAGATTAACTTTAGGGTTGTAGGGTAAGGGGTTAAGATTTTTAGGGTAAGGGGTGAGGTTAGCGTTTATAGGGTAAGGGGTAAGGTTAGGGGTTTTAGGGTGAGGGCTCCAATTATGGGTTTTAGAGTAGGGGGTTAAGGTTTAGCTTTTTAGGGTAATGGGCAAGGTTAGGGGTTTTAGGGTAGGGGGTTAAGGTTTTGTTTTTAGGGTAAGGGGATAAGGTTTTTAGGGTGAAGATTACCTTTAGCATTGGGGTTAAGGTTTTAGGTTAAGTGGTTAGGGTAAGGACTTAACAATAGGGACTTCCGGGGTTTGGGGTTAGGTTAGGGGGTTACCTTTGTGGAGAGACAGATGGTGGCTCGCTGCTGGCGGCGGCGAGGTTTCTGCAGAGGAGTGGCTGCAGTGAGTTAGCCGCGGTGAAGTCTTCCTAACCAGCTCAAAATACTGCGGACAGCCGATAAGAAAACGTTGAGATACGGCAGCTGCCCAAGGCTCTCCCCTTCCCTGGAACCCGGGAACATTTTGACTTTTACCTGCAGCTCTGGGTAAGGTCAATCTACCTACATGTGTACAGTCAATATATTACTAATGATGTGACATGGATAAACTGACTTTAACCCTTAAGCTGCAGAGCAATCAGAAGGTTTCTGTTTCTAAAGGTTAGTTATTTTTTTAAGTTATTACTTTTGTTTTTGGGCATATGGCAAGAGATGGTAGAGACTCTAATGTGTACATCTAAAATGCTTGAACTGATATAGGAAAGTCAATTAAGAAAAAAGACGTTTATTTCAGTCTCTTGCGATTGTGTTTTCTTTTTATAAAGGTAATGTACCTGCTGTCTTCTCCGAGACCAATGGGCGCTGGAATAAGTTGTTGGCTGGGGCGGGTTGCAGGAAAACGTTGAGTGTCGAGTAGGCGGTTTGAAGCTAGAGGACTTTCATGTCGGGGGCCAATCATACAGCATGGAGGGGACCTCTTAGAAGAAAGTCAGGCCCGACTTCCATAGTCAGCCATGCGACAGGCCTGATGGCACCTATGTTGTGATATTCTGTGCAAACATTACCATTGAATCCTATGGAAACAGTGATACTCTGTTATAATAAAGACCTAGATTGTAGACAGACAGGCACCAAAAACATAGAGCGTAAGCTCATCTGAGCAGGAAAATGTGTCCCTAAAAATTCCTATGTGCTGTGAACCGCGCGCTGTACTGTAATTGTGAGACGCTATATGAAATAAAGTTATTATTATTATTATTATGGGAGAGGGAGTGGCTCAGTGAGTAAAAGACACTGACTGGCACTGGTTCAATTCCCGGTGTCGGCTCCTTGTGACCTTGGGCAAGTTACTTTATCTCCCTGTGCCTCAGGCACCAAAACATAGATTGTAAGCTCCACGGGGCAAGGACCTGTGCCTGCAAAATGTCTCTGTAAAGCGCTACATATAACTAGCAGCGCTATACAAAAACATGCTATTATTATTATTATTAAAGTTATGTTGTGTTTTCTGGAGAAAACATGTCATGAACTCTTCTATGTACGTTTAGATGTCTCTTTAAGAATTTAGCTAATTGAAAACAATGCGCAAGGGAAAGAAAATATGTTTTCATGCTGCAGACTTTATTCTAACAAATCACCGTTTTTTTCTCTGGCTTGTTCCTGGAATACGACGCTGTTCACCCGGAGCATGCCGCGTTCCTTTTGCTTTCCCAGCCACGGTCATGCCCGGCTGATGCGCGGTTGATGTGTTAATTGATAATGGTTATTATATGTTGGGATAATATTTTAAGATGTGAACTGGCTGGCAATTCAAAATATAATAAAAAAATTTTAGTAGTGAAACGATAGCTATTTCATTTTGGTGTATAAAATAATATTGCTGCGATTATCATTTAAATACTGAGATATTTCTAAAATCTATCACATCAGCATTTAAAGAGTATATATTCTTCATCATTTAAGCCAAAATCCCGCAATTCCATCCGAGTGTGCAGTTTTCCTTATTTTGTAAGTTTCGCGATCTATTCATTTGAAGAATGTTAAACTCTAGTGAAAAAATCCCAAAGTCTCATTCAACATTATCCAGCTCTTCACTCTTCTTTCCAAATCAATTATTTTGTTCTACACTGTCAGCCGCGTCAGTATTTGTTGGGGGAAATACATTAGGTTTAAGGGTTCAATTCACTCACAGCATTCTCAAATATGTTTTATCCACATTTGTTTTGTAAATGAAGATAGCATATCACATCTTTGCTTCATTCTGGGGTGTATAAATGCCAGTGGATGTGTTTTAAAGATGTGTTTGTGGTTTACAGCTTTTGAAAATTATAGAAAGCAGCGTGTAGCATTGTTCTTTTCAATTTCCAGCTGTTGATCCAACTGAATGGTTGCTGCTGGATTGCCTTTGCATACTTTATTTGAAAATAAAAAATACCACTCTCTTACACAGCAGGGAGCATGATAATTTAGCTTACAAGAGACACATTTCATGTATATCAAACCTCATTGGAGACTAGAGAAGCATGTGTTCAAATCAGCTTTGTCCTTGATAAAAAGGTTACTGCATTTCTCCAATTGTGATGCTTAGTCACATGGTCCCTATAACATGCATATAATATCATGTCACCTTTAATACATTGATTATGTTTTACTTGCTGCCGAATATGAAAAAAATCATTATCCTCCTTTGTATTTTTACAGCTTTAAAATACAGATGTTGCAAGCGTTACTGTCATCAGCACCGGGTCGCGCTGCGGTCCAGCGGCCAGTGGATTATTGCAGTGTGATTTTCCCCCCGCAGTGCGACCGCGGCAGTACCATCTCGGCAGTACCGTCTCCGGAGCACGTGACTTTAAACTTTTTCGGCCGCAGCTCCTGAGACAGCGAGTCTCGCTACATCTGTAGCAATCGACTATTTTTATTGGCATATCATTACCGTTTAATTTCTCTTATTGCACTGATGATTCATAAAACAAAGTCTTGATTCTAAAAATTGAAATACAATAAATAAAATGAAATCCCAAAATGGTGAAAAACATATGAAGCAAGTTAAAATATTTAAATTCCCCACACCTGTCCCTTTCCATTTTATGCTATGTCCTGAAATGTTATGAAGATGCCAAAATATGATGATATTCATATGATATTCATATGATATTCAAGAAACTCGATTGCGGGTGAAACGCGTTAGAGGCGCAGGGGTTCTCTTCCCTCCTCTCAATTTTTAACCATGTCTGAATAAAGGATTTTTTTGTAGCACAGTCCAGCCTTTTTGATTTTTTCCTGCACCGTAGTGCCCGCTGACTCATCTTCCCTCCTGGTATAAGGTGATTTCGTTCTGATATTCATATGATATGAAGATGCCTCCACAATCAGAGTAAGGGATATGGTTAATGTGAGACAGGGTTGGCAACGTGAGTTTTTGGCGAGTGCGAAAGACATTAAGGGAATGAGATACAGATGTAGCAGATGACATTGCACCTGTTAACGCTTGGGCAATATTTAACTCACTTGTTATCACGTAACCATTTAAAACAATGGTAACACATGCGTTAAAAGGATAATGCAGGAATAACAATTGTTTTCAATGGGGATGCGATAACGCGTGAGTTAAATTTTGCGCCAGCGTTAACACAATGCTTCTCTTTGTGTTATTTCTCCTTAATGCACTTATTCATGGGGAAAATAATATCTTCTACATCTACATAATAAAAGTAAGAAAAAAAGAAAAGGTATATATGTCTTTATTTATATAGCGCTGCTAGTGTACATAGCGCTCCGCAGCAGTAACACACGTGACATAATCATATAAATAAGAAATAATACAAAAACACATGACTGGAAAAGTGCTTCAGATGTAAAAGTACTCTAACATTAGGAAAAGGAGTTCCTGTCCCGAAGAGCTTACAATCGAAGTGGCAAGTAGGAAGAGCATACAAAGACAGTAGGAGGGTGTTCTGGTAAGTGTGCCTGCAAGGGGTCAAAGTCGATGTACAGTATGAAGTGTATAGTATCAGCCACGGAGTTGGATATTGAGCCGATGGGCATTTCAGAGGGGTGGGGCAGCGAGAGAGCCAGGTTTTTAGGCGGCGAGGGCTTTAGACAGAAGACATCCTTGAGCAGAACGCTGTATAAGTGAGACCGTTTTGAACATTCTATAGACATTCTTTGATCTTCCTCTTCTATTTTTCCCAGCCAAACCTGTATACTAAAATACAGATGAGATATGAACACTTGTCAAAACAGATACCAATGCCTACTGTGAAGTACTGTTAAAGGTCTGATCCTGTTAGCATGCCGTCTTTGACTTAGTCTGAAGCTTTCTTCTTTAGATCTGTTACTGTTGCATAGAATTTCAAAACCGTTAGCAAACCCAAGGGATAAGGAGCTACAGAAACTTTGTTTTATGGGATAAGAGGGCATGTTTTGTATACCACAACCGCATACAACTTAATCCTTCCTTAGACTTTCCTGTCAGCAGTGAGGGTTGCTTAGGGTTATATAGCATCTAAAAAGAAACCACAGGTCTTGATAAATCTCTCCCCGAGATGAAACCACTGGAAAATGATTCACTATTACAGAGATGTAAAAATGACTGCTTTTTCCTAGCCAATCAATGTAAGCAAGCCAAAAAAAAAAGTTCATTAAAAATACCACTTGTGAGCACATTCCCAGTCTCATACAGGTCTGCAACTTTGCTTTTCCCCATGATCTCTTAGCATGCAGTGCTTCCACTACAGCCAGGGATTCTGGGAAATTACATGCAAATGAGCACACCATTTATTTTACCTGAATTGTTGACTGCAGACCAAGCAATATCATGCATGTGTGTGTTTTTTTAATAAATCAGTTCTGTACTATGAGGAAATACTAGTAGCATTTAAAAAAAAAATTGAATGTCATTTTTAATGTATTATAATGTAACAAGCATTTTTGTTTCTATAGCAACCATTTACAAAGTCACATCCCCTTCCTCTTATGAAACAGGCTCTGGTACACCCCTTTTTGAGCCCTGCTCTCTCTCTAGCAGTGCACAAATTGAATCTAGTGACTGCCTGGTCACATGATCGTCCCCACAGAACTTTGCATCTTTGGTCCTCTTCTTCTGCACTGACAGCCATTTAGTGAACCCGTGAGCCAAATTTTCACTGATCGATCACATGAGAAGGGATTGATCGGCAACATAGCTAATTACTTATCATTGTGTGGATTGTATTGATGCATATATTAAAGGGGGGGGAGTGTGTGTGCTGAGCACACGCATTGTAAGTGAAACTTTTGTGTTTTGTCACAGAAATTGTATTTGCTATGGTGATGTTTTTAATTCAATGATTGTGATTTGAGAGTATAATTTATTTTTCTGTTGAAATTTCCATACTATTACATTGAATACATGATATAATTGCCTTCTGATAACTAAAGTATATATATATATATATTGGATTGTAAAATATCTAAATGCCATTACTCTCAAAAGTCTTTAATTCAATATAAATACTGAAAATCAAAACACAATTTCAGTCACAAAACCCAAAGAAGTTTGAGTTAGAATGTGTGTGTTTGGCACATACCCCACTTTTTAAAATATATATAATCATTACAGTTACTATATTATATAACTGTACATACATTTCATGTTTGATATGTTTACACACCTTGCATGTTTTGCACTTCTGTCTTTTATTATAAATGGTACATTTGTAACACATTTGCTATTTGCACTTCTATATTTGTACTCACTTGAAATTCCTCAAGTAACAGTGGTGTTTGTGTTTGTGTCCTCTTTAGTGTGTGTTGGTGTCCTCTCCGTGTGTGTGCATGCGCAGAGTGCGGTGGCCATTCTGTTACTGTGCATGCGGGGGTGAAGGGCGTTAATGCGCATGCGTGGTGCATCCGGCAACCTCTTCTGTGCATACGCTGCCAACAACCTCCATGCGGCCTGGAACGTTCAGGTATGTGCAAGCGCGGGCGCGCACCCATCTGTAGGGTGACATCATGCTTTTTCTATAGGTGCTAGCAAAGAAGTTTCACTTCAAGAAACAGCAACTTGGACTGGTGCTTTAAGTTGCAATGTAGCTATTCTTTATCCAAAATTAATAATGCTTTGAAATAGCCTTAGTGCCTTATTCTGTGTAATATCCACCGATAGTGTAAGAAGGTTGTACAAAAACATATATATATCACTTTATTAAATGGTGTTTCGCTTTGAATTAACTACTACTCAGCTTCACACAATGTTATCTTATCATTTTCAACATAACCAGCTTAAGGGAGCTATCCATAAATCAGTTCTGTAGTAGAAAAAAGGGAAAGGGGAAACACAAAATGGATGTGCCCCCTAAAAGAATTCACTTAAATGCACACCAACAAAGTGTTAAAATTAACTTTTAATAAATTTACTTAAAACATATATCACCAAAGTAATGTGTAATGTGAATTAATAAAAGGCAGTATCTGGGGAATCCTAATAAAAAGGTACAATGCCAAGGATTCCCCAAATACTGCCTTTTATTAGCAGGAAAGCTGGATATTTCATCCGTCGGCCACTCACTGGTGAATATTTATATACTTTTCACCATCTGGTCTCACCGTTGCTCCAGAGGGGTTAATACCCTGACTCATAGCATCCTCCGTCCTCTATATCCCACAAATATTGAGTGGTCAACTGGGATAGTATGACTCTATAATTGAGGCTACGGATGCCTGATAGCGTTGATTTAATACATTTTTAATTCACATTACACATTACTTTGGTAATATATGTTTTAAGTAAATTTATTCAAAGTTAATTTTTACACTTTGTTGGTGTGCATTTAAGTGAATTCTTTTAGGGGGCACATCCATTTTGTGTTTCCCCTTTTCCTTTTTTCTGATTCACTTTCAGTTCACAGTTTGCACCCAGTATTTGATTACCTATTTATGTACCCAATCACTTTATTCAATTAGTATGGTCCTGTGATCACTCCCTATCCCCTTTGTTGTTTCTTCAGTTCTGTAGTAATAGGTAATATTTAGTATATTTAGCTTTTTATTCAACTCTTAATGCCACCTCCCTAACAGTGCAAGATATCAGCAACAGTTTGAGCTGTAAACTGTAACAATAGATGTTGCCTTAATAATACAATATAGTTGCGGAGTTACACTGACTGAAGGATTGATTGAAGGTGCAAGGTAGCTGTGACAGGGTGAATGAACGTCACCAGCCATATACCTGGAAAACCTATGTTTAGGCTTGCAGTGCAGCAGTGACAAGGTTAAGTTGCAGTTGAGAAGGGCTGCTTAATTAGTCTGACCCCAGCTGCATAATCAAGGTGTTTTAAAACCCCAGGCTGTACACACATGCAGGCTAGCTGGTCAGGAAACAGGACTGAAATACTGAAGAGATAACTGGTATAAGGTCTGTTTTCAAAGTACATGTGTGTTGAACTGTCTGTGTCCTGCATGCTGAAGAGAAGCTGCCTTGTTTTCTATGCTGAAGAGAAGCTATTTTGTTTTTGTCTGCTGAAGAGAAGCTATTTTGTTTTGTGTGCTGTATGTTTTAAGGCTCAATAAATAAGTCTTATCAAGAGACCCCGCGTGTGTGGTTGCATGTAGTCTGCAACAGTAGCCATTTAGTGATCCCTAGGAAGCAGGTTCTTTACTGATCGATGATGGGAGAACGAATCTATCAGCAGCTTAGGTAATGAGTTTTCAATCAAGGAAATCAAAGGCTGCATATATTAAAACAAAATGTTTTATTTTATTTTTTTTAAGTGCCATGCGGACTGCCTCTATAAATACATATATTTGCTTTCTTCTAATAAAAATAATCATTATGGTGTGTGCATATATTTTCCACGCTTTAAATGCTTGATGTGAAGCTCGCTACTGTGCAAAGTTGATTGGGCAGCAAATAGTTAATACAGCTATGTACAGTAGCAAAATATTGACATGTTTATAATACATTTGTAACATTTAAAAAAAAATCTATTTTATTAAAGTGAAACTTTTGGCTTTGTATACATCCCGTACCCTAAATTCTAATGGCGGTAATCTCAGTCAATACAGTCTGTCAAAATGCTACTTTTTAAAAAGAATATGCAATTAATAATAATTTGGCCAAATTGCTGCCTGAAAAAAAGAGATTGGATTCACCTGCTGAATTCCCTAAATTGCAGCTATTATTGCTACAATATTGTTTACAAAAATATCACGGGCATTCTATAAATTGAAAAAATATATTTTAAACTTTCACCAGAAGAGAATAAATTAAATATCCCAGATACAAGTGAGCGTGACATAACACAGCATGTGTTATAAACGTATAAAGTTCCTAACTGTATATTCTTCTTGCTGCCTTACACTTTGTAACATCAATTTTCTTACTTGTGCTTCTTCACCCAATTTAGCAGGAGTTTTCCCGTGGGAGCTGATATAAATATATACTGTCTTCTTCCATAATGCAGTCTAAATTTATAAAATTCTTGTAATTTTCATCTCAATGCCTTTTCAAATTTGGTTTTCTCGCTGTGATCTCAGAGGGGTCGAGACTTGTCCTTTGGGTACGTTGTCAGTTTCTCTGGTTTTGTGATGAGCAGAAGTAGCAGACCAGTAATATTAGCTACAGTACGTGTCCTAGACACGTTGGACACTGCAAAAGTTAGAAAGTTGTACATTTAAATGGTAATTACACAATTTTTTTTTATTTTTTTGCAAATCCAAAACCTGCAATTTTATGCAGTCATTCAGTCACCCACATGGATTAACTTAACTGCATTATTTTGTACCTTTATTACCCCTGAGAGTGTGGTTCACTATTTCATAATTTACTCTAATAAAAATGTCATACTTCAAAAATACTTTTTAATAATCTGTTTTTTTGGGGAATAAGTGTGTGTGTGGGGGGGGTAACATTGAAATAAATGGGATATCATATGGCTACAGAAGGAAACAAACTAATAAGGGGGGGATGTCCCGGAGTTCACCAAGGGGGCAGCAGGAGGGAGGCCTTTGCCAAGGCTCTCCCTTACCCCCTTAGATCTTGCGCCCAATCGTGATACTCTCGCAGGAGGGCCCCTACGGAGCCTCTCTTCCACCCGATGAAGGGCAGCTACTGCCTCATCCTGCCTCCAACTCGGGAGCAGGCCCAATCCTGGAGCTGCTAGAAGACCTCCTGTACTAGGGATGGACATGCCAAAAAACCAGTGAGGCACGCAGAATGATCTCCCACCCCTCACTACCTGCTTATATCTCTTAACACCCAGCCGGATCCCTCCACCTCTCCGGAGGGTCACTTGGGACCAAGAGGGGGGAGAAGGGGAGCCTGGGCTTTGCGGTCTTGCTGCAACTGACATAAGGCTCTTTGCTTTCTTTTTAAATGTCAAAACTAGGAGCCATTTCTTGCCAACAACGATAGCCTGTTACCTTAAAACCCTCTATAAATCCGTCTGTATTACCACCTGCATTTTCATGTGTACAGTATGAAATGATAGTGCACCTGTTGAATGTGATTACAATGGCACTTGAACATTGCTGACTGCAAAACAGGATACAGACCCGCAGGGCAGAGGATGGTAGTAGTACGCTGACCTTGGCCTGGGCAGCGGGGTAGACAAGTCCAAGCAGAAGTTCAAACAAAAGCTGGAAAGCACAGGCGCAAAGGGAAAGCTTGAGCAGGAACAAGTAACAGAGTACTTTGCATGAACAAGACAGAGACAACTGCTTGCTATTTAAAGGCCAGAACAGCTGCAGGCAATAGAGGACCAGAAAGAGGCTGACCTCCTGTCAGCAGCCATATTAGGTGTGGCAAAATATTACATGGTCATCTTGTCGGCCATCTTCGTATCCAGACAGATCCCTTATAGGCACAAGCAGCAAACTTGGGACACTATAGCCTTGAACTTTCACGTGAGACAAAATAGATACAGGCATAAAGTGTGTCTTCAGGGATGAATCTGTTGCAAAATATTTATAGGTGGTTATTCATTAAAGCGCTGTAGTGTCAATTGGGCACTCCCAAATGGAACTCCCATTAGCTTGAACTTGAGTCTACGTGCAGTAGTGGCCAATTGGTATGGGATTTAATGACTGCATTCCCTATCCACCGATAAAGGTTATCACACTGTAATCCCAAATTGGCTGCCATTGACCTGAATGGCAGCTAATGTGGGATTGTGAAGCAATGACCCATATACACTGTTAGTGAATCTCCCCCTAAATGCTTTTTACTGAATGTTTTTGTTAAACTGCAATAAACAGCAAAACAATTACAAGTCTATAAACGATCCCCTGATGAAGCACCATCGTGCGAAACGCGTTGAGGTCACGCAAAGGTTCCGCAAACCCGGCAGCAGGGGGAGACGGGATCTGTGAGAGCACGCTTTCACATCCACCGACAGTGATCGATCTCCGGAGACATCACTTTCCTGTTTGTTAGCTCCTCAGTCTCAGCTGACCACCACGCGTCTACTTTGCATTGTAAGTTTTTTATTATGTTTTGTGCCTCATCACTGTGGTATATTCTGGCTTAGCCATCATGTTTATTTTTTAACATTCGTTATAGTACTATATTGTTTTTAAATATATATATTTTACACCAATCTCCAGTGCGCGGATTTGTTTTTTTTCTCGACAACTCTATAGACGTTTGCATGAGCTAGTCCTGTTCTCTACCCACTTTTACCTTTGAAAACACACACACATATATATATACAGGTAAACTCCCTTATAGCGCGGTCCTCGGGGTCCACCCCGAGACCACCGCGTTAGTAACGGGGGCGCGCTAATTTTTTTAAAAAAAATGGCCGCCGCGCGCCTGATCGGGAGGGAGGGAGTGAGGAGGGAAGGAAGAGGTGGCCGGAAGCCCTACACGTCCCCCCCTCCTCCCGACACCCCCCCCCCTTCCTCCCGACACCCCCCCCCCCCTCCTAATCACATTATGACTCATTTTTAACATTATACAAAAATGACACTAGATGGCGCTCATACACTCTAAAAAACACAACTTAAACCATGCAGTGAAATATAGTGACTGGTGATATCAAAATAAATCAAAAATAAAGTGCACAAAGTGATAAATAGACACTCAAACCCTTAAGGACTGTTTCACGGTCCACAAAGTAACAAGGAGAAGAATCAGTCAGTGCCTAGGGAAAAAACGTGATACTCGCATAGTGCAATATATTAACAATACACATACACAGGCAGAGCTCTCATAAGAGCACAATGAATCTAGATATCAATGATCACTAAGTATCAGAAATACTAGCTATGTATGGACATCTATAATAAAAAGTGTCCCATACACACAGGAGCAACAAATAGGAGGTAGAAATCCAAAAGAGAGACACCAATCCAAAACTTAAAAAATGTAGATATTTATCCAGCATTGATAAAAATTGGAGGCTTACAGGATTCCGGAAAGGTAACAGCAAGTTTGTACACATGTAGATTTCACTCCAGTCGCGTTCTCGGGATCTCTGCACGATGCTGCTTCCTCATCTGGTCTCCGACCTGCGCTGCTTCAGGGGGCCGATACGTCACTTCCGGGTTCTTCAACACGCATAGCAGACGCCACCGGAACTCCACAGCAGGCTCTCTCCCTCTGGATCTCACAAGAGGGGTTACGCTCTACGCGTTTCGCCGTACGTAGTGACGGCTTCGTCAGGAGTGACGTTACCCCATAAAGAGATGCTATTTATACCCTTTAATCTATGCTGACCTTTCCTCCTATTGGACAGCAGATAAATTGGTGATTGACTTCATGTGTCCTCCCAATCCTCACAACACTGTTATACAATTAACCTTTAAAATACACAACAATGTTTATACACTTCAAAGTAAAATACATCTTTATTAATAAAAAAATCCTATTCTAAAAATTAACGAAGTGACCTCATATACAACTGTGCTATTTCAGGAATTGTATATAAAATATATAAGAGACATAAAATATAATAAGATCGCTCAAAATCTAACTTATAATATATGTTGAAACGGCGATTGATGTATCTCAAAATTAGAACATAGGGAAAAAACACAATTAGTTCACAGTATGTGCATTTTCAACCTTAGTTGCAGTCTAAAACAATTTATTGTCTAAAACAATTTATTATTACAGTTTTTATAGGAAAGCACTTAGCTCAAAATCCACATTAAGACCTAGTGGTACAAGTGTTTGTAAGGTGAAGATCCAGAAGCTTTCTCTCTTTTTAAGAGCAGCTTGTCTGTCTCCACCTCTCCAATGTGTCAACACTTGTTCTATAACTGTAAAAATGAGCCCAGATGTATCCCCATTATGTTTTTGTAAAAAATGGTTGGACAGGTAATGTGTAGTGACACCTCTCCTTACATTGCCAATGTGCTCAAGTATACGTGTATTTACAGTTCTTGTTGTCTGGCCCACATATTGTAATCCACATGGACAGGTAATAAGATATACCACATAATTAGATTTACATGATAAAAGTTGTTTTATGTTATATCTTTGCCCTGAGGTATTAGACATAAAGCTAAATTTGTCCTCTGGCCTATGTTTACATGCAGTACATGTGGTACAACCATAAAAACCTTTAGATTTGGTTAGCCATCTATTCCCCTCACTGGTTATTTTAGGGAGGGCACTGGGGGCTAATTTATCTTTCAATGATTTTGCTCTTCTAAAGATCATGCTTGGGTTTTCAGGGACAATCTCTCCAAGCACAGGGTCATTTTTTACAATGTGCCAGTGCTTCTTAATTATTTTAGTAATCTTGTCTGATTGTCTATTGTAATCTGTCAGAAATGAGTACTCAAAAGTTTTAGTAGATTTAACCTTCTTTTTATTGCTCAATAAATCATTTATATCCAAATCATTGACTTTTTTAATGGCATCCTGTATGGTCACATCATTGTAATCTTTTTCTAGAAATCTTTCTTGTAGAAAAACAGATTGTTTTCGAAAGGTGCTTGTGTTACTACAATTTCTTTTAATGCGCCTTATCTGTCCGTATGGGACATTTTGTAACCATTTCGGATGGTGACAACTTGTGGTGGATATGTAGTTGTTTATATCTACACCTTTAAAGAAGGTCTCTGTTCTTATTATCCCTTCCTCAATGAAAATGGTCAGGTCCAAGAAATTAACTTTTTCCTGACTGTATTCACAATTGAATTTTAAGTTAAGCAAGTTGTCATTAATATAGATGATAAACTGTTTAAGGCTTTCTTCATTGCCTTTCCAAATAAACACAATATCATCTATATACCTGCGCCATAGGCACAAATTCGCACCCAGCTCTGCAATGGACCAAATATGGTCTTCCTCCCATGCTCCCATAAGAAGATTTGCATAGCTGGGTGCAAATTTCGTGCCCATGGCGGTGCCACATTTTTGCAGGTAATATACCCCCTCAAACAAAAAATAATTATGTTCCAGGATGAACTTTATGCCATCTAGAATGAAGTTGGCCTGTTCATTGGGCATATCTGGATCTTTTGATAAGGCCCTATCTACAGCTTCATGTCCATCTCTATGGTTTATACATGTGTAGAGGAAGGTAATATCACAGGTTACTAGATAACATCCATTTTCCCATACTTGACTTTCTAAGATGCGCAAGATATCCGTTGTATCCTTGAGATAGGAAGGAAGTTTAGTGACATATTTTTGTAAATATATGTCTATATAGGCAGATAGAT
The DNA here is from genome assembly GCF_040206685.1 of Ascaphus truei. Lineage (NCBI taxonomy): Eukaryota > Metazoa > Chordata > Amphibia > Anura > Ascaphidae > Ascaphus > Ascaphus truei. Next base: position 25,599,003 of record NC_134498.1, read on the forward strand.
GGGACGTTAAAGAGTCAATCCCTGCTATTATTGGCCTACCAGGTGGATTAGTAATACTCTTATGGAGTTTTGGTAGGTAATAGAATATAGGTCTAACAGGATTTTCTCTGTAAAGAAAACTATATTCATCACTGTTAATGACTTCTTCTATTTTACCTCTATCTAACAGGATTTTAAGTTCTTTTAAGAAATCTACTGTTGGATCTTTTTTTAAAGGTTGATATGTATTCACGTCACCTAGAATTCTTTTAGATTCTGTGATGTAATCATTTCTGTCTATAATTGCTACACCACCACCCTTATCAGCTTGTTTTATAACAACGTTAGTATCTTCTTGTAGCACTTTTAAGGCCTTTCTTTCAGAGATGCTCAAGTTATTTTCAAACTTTATATCAGATTTAACTAGTTTTTCAAAGTCTTTTTGTATAAGTTGTGAAAATACGTCTAAATTGTTACCTTTCACATACTTTGGATAGAACGTTGAAAGTAATTTAAGGCCAGAATGTATTAACATTGGTCTGTCTTCTGATGTTTCAGGTAATTTAGTCACATCTGATGTGATGACAAGATTATCAGCAGTCCTTTGTTCTACATCTTTTAGTCTAAAAAATCTTTTTATAGTCAGTTTTCTTAAAAACCTCTGCGCATCCACAAATAGGCCAAAATTATTTGGACCTACTGTTGGTGCAAACTTGAGACCCTTTGACATTAGTGACTTTTCTGATTCTGTCAGTGGTTTTGAACTAAGGTTAAAAATATTATTTCCTATTTCTTGCTTTTTTTGAGATACTTCTTTTTCTCTTCCTCTTCCCCGTTTTCATCGGGTCTTGTTCTTTTCCTTTCTGACGAGGGATCCCTCTTCATTAGGGGAGCATAATAATTTGCTCCCTGAAATGAAGTGGACCCCCCCTCCCCTAAAAAATCCTTTTTATTACCATTTTTAGGGACATGTTTAGTGAACAATTTCTCTTTCTGAACTTCTCTTTGTTCTTTCCTAGAGTTTGTTACTATTTCTACTTCAGAATCGAAGTCTATACTTATAGTTCTTTTAGGTGTTTTACTTACACTAATCTGAACTTTATCAGGTCCTTTTGATGTTTTTGGAGATTTTGGTTTGGTTCTCCAGTTACCTCGTTCAGGACTCTTTCTATTTTTATTTCGTATATCTCTTGTATTCTTACTTATATGTATATCTCTTGTATTCTTATTAACATTACCTGGGGGTATGCAGAGATCAGCTCCCCGTTCACACGCAGCCCTGGGAAGGAGGGAGTAAGCGGGGAGGTTACAATCTGCAGTGGTTTTACAAACTAGAGATTAGACCGCGTATTCGTGACCAGTGAGGTAAGAGGTAAAGGTTTTGCCCCTAGTAAAAAATGAGTATCGTGGTTAATATGCTACACCATTTCATGACCGAGCACCATCCAACATAATAGTCCCATCACACAGACTCCTGCACTTCATGTTCATTTTGTGTAGCACCCACCGGCCTCTGAACAGCAGTAATGAGCAACAGAAGAAGCACTGCTCTTCGTATGTTGGTGGGAGGAGAGGGGGGTGAAAGGACGTGATGGGTAGGTTAAATGCTTCAAAGCTTTGACTACTGCAATGTATGTTGAGCATTACTTTATACCACAGTTCATTTTTTAAGTGGATTTTTGTTGCTTTGCATGTACAACAAAACTGTTTTCACCGCATATTTCCTCTTGGTATATACAGTATCACTGGAAGAAGATTATGGAACAGGTTTAGATATTGGCTCACACTAATTTGACACCAGTCAGATAAACCAAGTTGTTGCAGTGGGATTGGAGTAGGATTTATAGAGTCATTCAGTGGCCATAAAGCAATCACAGGGAAAGCCCTCACACATGGAGGCAAACTAGTGTGGAAGTTGGGGACATCTGGGGGCCCTCCATGAGGACACAGTAGTGCTGTGTCAGAGGACGGCCCTAGCACAGATGCCTCAGAGGCTCCTCCCCGCTGTATCATTTGCACTTTTACGGCTGCTGCATTGTAGCTGCTGGACGGCTTTTTGCAGAGGAAAGCAGTGTGTGCAGCTGATGATAAAGAGTCAGGGGGCGGGAGCAGCACAGGGAGGACACCGTGCTCAGAATGCTGATTGAGGAGCAGCCTTTAAAAAGGAAATTCTTAAATGGCTTTAAAAAAAAAAAAAAAGGTGGGAGGGTGAGTTGTGCAGTGTGCTGTGAGCAGAGTGTGTGCTGGGAGTGTGTGCAGTGTGTGCTGGGAGTGCTGGGAGTGCTGGGAGTGTGTGCAGTGTGTGCAGTGTGTGCAGTGTGTGCAGTGTGTGCAGTGTGTGCAGTGTGTGCAGTGTGTGCAGTGTGTGCAGTGTGTGCAGTGTGTGCAGTGTGTGCAGTGTGCAAAAAAAAAAAATTAAAAACGGGAGCCACGGGAAAACCGCGTTATAACCGTTTCGCGGTATAACAAGGAGCGTTATAACGGGGTTTACATGTGTATGTGTATATATATATATATATATATAATAAAAAATTAATAGATGATACCGTTCTGTGGCTAACAAAATGCTTTTATTTGGTGAGCTTTCGAGAAACACTGATTTCTTCTTCCGGCGGTGTTGCAATGAATAAAAGCTGCTTTTATTCAATGTACCATTGCTTGAAGAAGAGATCAGTGTTTCTCGAAAGCTCACACAAATAAAAGCAATTAGTTAGCCACAGAACGTATCATCTATTCATTTTTGATTATTAAAGCTCGGCTAACATAGTACCGATACCTCTATATCATATATATATATATATATATATATATATATATATATATATATATATATATATATATATATATATAACAAATTGGAGTAGCACCTTAGGAAGCTTGATAAGGATAAATCAGCAGTGTAAATCAGATAGAGTTAACAAGGCTATTGACCAAAGAATCTCCATTTGTAATAAAAACAACTGTAATCTATAGCAAAAATAAAAAATATGAAACATAAAAAATAAACTAAAAACCAGATGTCAGTTGAAATTCCAAAAAATGTACTTAGTCAACTGGAGTTTTTCTGCCCGTATATAAGGATCACCAAATCCCGAGGATATCTGCAGAAAACAAGAGGAAAAAACAGGCGCACTCCTAGTGTGATAAAGTATAAAACAGTATTTATGGGATTGTTAAATATAAAAAGCGCACTCACAAATAGAGTAAAAATAATAGCATTTATGTGATATACTCAATCGCCTTGAAGCTGTGAAGGGAATGTATCAGCCTGTCCCGTTGGTGCCACCTCTGGTGTATCCGTTGATTCAACAAGGTGCACTGGAGCCACCGCAGCCAGATGATGTAATAATCAGCAACACGGTAAGAGACTCCCTCCAGATACACCTCCCACAGCTCTCACTGCTCACCAGCAGGCAACTGCAAAACCGGAAGCGACAGCAGTCCCAAGCAAAATAGCAACAGCTCCAAGGTACTCTCTCCGTTCGTGCTGTAATGTCAGCCACAAACTCGCCTCTTTGGGAAACGCCCTACGCGTTTTGTCACTAAGGACTTCGTCAGGGGATGAATTCAATGGTCAAAAGGGGTGACCTTTATATCACCTTTACTGTTGTGATTGGCCAGTACGGATGGTGGACGGGTACTTTTAATTTCACAAATTTAACCCTGTTTCATTGCTGGACAACATTATACATGACAATCATAAAGCACTATAGCCTATTTGTAAGCAGTTTAAATATATTCCTACTAACAATTGAAAACGAATAGCTAGATGAATGAACAACATACAAATAATAAATCTTAAAAGGACAGCGATGAAATATTGGATACATACAAAAATAAACTATATATAGAAGTAAAAGAATAACACATTAAATAAGCACAGAAAAATCTAATTGGAGCAACACACAAGCATAATAAAAATCATAAGAGAAATGCCTGACCTGTGAATAAAAAAATAAAATAAAAAAAGTGGGGGGGGGGGAAGTAAAATGAAAAAACAGGGGGAAAAGAGGGGGGAAGGGAGGTGGGAAATGGAACAGGGAATGGAAAAAGAGGAGGGGAAAGAGAAATATGGAGAGGAAGGAATAACAATAAAATACATAATATAGGGGATAAAATAACATTTTTAGCCTACAGAACCTGGTATTCCCAGGCGGTCTCCCATCCAAGTATTAACCAGGCCCAACCTATATATATAAAAATAAATTATAGAGGATTTAGAATTTGAAAATGTTAACAGGCCTGCAATATTTTTAAACACACTGAAAACAGCAATATTAGCCTGTTTGACAAAGTAGTACTGTATCATGTTAATATCTACCTTTAAATACATATAATGTCAAGACATTTGCCTAAGTAAAATAATTATATGTAAAGGTTTTGGGTTCATGTAACAGCCAACTGTGGTATCCTGTATTCTTTTTGGTCCCTCGGGGGGGAAAAAGGAGTGGTACAGAAGTAGAGAAATGTGAAATACAACTCTTTATTACACTCTTAAGCAGGTAATTTACAATGAAGTGATATGCAATTTTTTAAACAAAATAAGGTACTCGAAAAAGTAATTTAGCTGTCACATATAGTTTTTTTTTCATTCTCAAATCTGCATCCACAGTTATCAAGACAATAATGCATTTTAGGCCAGGGGGATATGTAGAACTACTTAATAATGAAATAGATCTAAAACATAGAGCAGGACTTTAAAATGAAGATGGATACAGCACTATGTATTTGCTGGGACGATCTAGCCATGGAAGTCAATATATTCCACGTTTTAAAATATGTTATATTTTGTGAGCAGCTATGAATATGCAATTTTCACATTAAATATGGAGGAATTTTTTCTTTGAAGGTACACAGGCTGTTGTACTGTTATATTGGGAAAAAAATCTATATTTTCATTGATTAGGGACTTTAGGGTATGAATTCCCATGTTATATTATTTTGTCACTTTCAATGTACCTAGGAAAACAACATGTTATTGCAAGCTTATACAGTGAAGGTACTTTCTTTTTTGCAGTGTAGCAATGTGAGGGATATAAATAAATAAATAAATAAATATATATATATATATATATATATATATATATATGTAACGGGTATTCCACCCCACCCAATCGCATATATAGTGTGGGTGCGTAGAACATGCGGTATTACCGGTGTGGTGCGTATACCTGCAGGCTCACAGGAGGTCTGAGCCTCCGCTAGTGAGAGCCTGGGGTGAATCCTCTGGAACGTTTCTTGTTTCAGCGCCTCCACCTATGTAGGATTCTATGGAAATGTAGAATGACCCTAACATAGGAACCCACTCAGAAACCACATACACCAGTATTATGGATAACAGGTTTACTGAATGAATAAACACTAACAAAGGATAACTATTATATCATAACATTATAACATCCCCACACGGTGCCCACAGCCCAACCTTTGTCCCGTGGTCAGCGCTGCCACTATGTGTTAATAGAATGTTATGATCTGTTGGTGCACTTGTAGAGTACCTGCCGAGTGCTCCTGCACTCGGGCCTGCAAGGAACTTCACAAAGGCTCTGTCGTTCTGGGATCCCATCTGATCCTGTCCGGTGAATCCTTGCTTGGGGTCCGCCAGGGGCGGTCCCACCCTGAAGATAGTCTCTGATCTCTGGGTAGCGACTTGCACCCAGACCTCTTTACTGGAACTGCAGCATCCGCTGATCCCTATCTAACACTGGCACTACATGACACGGTCCCTAACCTAGGGCCTGTCCCTGTAGCACCACAAACTGGGGAGTGAGGACCTCTCTGGGACCTAAGGGGTTAATAACCTGCTCCGTTCCCCTTACTCTTCCCAGTCCTGACTCTCCCTAACAATAACTAATGGGGCAGCTACGCGCTACAACCTACTGAATGCGTACAGCAACTTGCTGCACGCTAACCCTATGCCTTCTTGTCAGGCCTCACAACACTGCCAGCCGTGACCCTGACAAGACAGCACACTAACGCACTAAGGGCAGAGTCCCTATCTTGGGCCGTCCCTCAGCGCTTACCCACTAACCTGGTGGGGAGTTGGGGCCTACCTGGGATGTAGGGGACCTTACGCGATGCAGGAGCTTCACTCACTCCCTGCACCCTTCCTTCCCCTTCTGCTCCGCTGCTCCAACTAACTGCGTAGCTGCAGCCCAAACAATGTATCTCTTCCCTCCAGGGCAATCCTTCAGCCCTATTGGCCACACTAAGGCACCTGGTGTGCTTGGCCCTATGCCTCATGGGAGTTGTAGTCCCGTGGAGGCTGCAACTACATTGGGGCCGCGTGCGCGCCTTTCCTGCACCTGTGCGAGCTGTCTCGGGCTGCCTCACTGTTCTCTGGCCTTTCCCTACACTCGCGCGACTTCTCCCTAGCTCTGAGAACCCTTCTGCGCATGCGCGAGCTGTCTGAGCCGCCGGGGGCTTACTGCGCATGCGCGAACTGAGGCGCAATGGCGGCGCCCTTACCACCCGGCTCCGAGAGCGCCGGGAGCCCTGTAACGCGCGTGCGGCCTTGGAAACCGGCCGCATGCGTCCCCGGCAACCCCCGAGCCGGGGCCTGACCGCCCTCACCCCTGCGATCGCCGCGCGGTGCCGCCATTTGACTCGGCTGCACCCGCGATCGTCAGCAAGGTGAGGGGGGTGCTGACAGGCTGGGGAGACCTGGCTACATATATATACACACACACTATATACAGTAGGTATATATTATATAATGTTCAATAAATGTGTCAGCTCTGCAAACAATGAAATACATGGAATAAAACTAGAGGACGTCAGGGGCTATATCTACTTTGGTCAGCAAGTAACAATTGATGGGAACCCTTTGAATTAAATCAAAGCATTTCAAAGAAACAAGACAATCATTTAAGGGTTCCTCCCACTGTGTCTCAAGAAGAAAGGTTTCCACCAGAGTATCCTGCCTGTGCTCACCAATGGATGTGAAACTTGGACCCTAGAACCGAAGATAATTCAAAAGCTTCAGACAACTCAAAGAAGTATGGAGAGATATTTCCGAAGAGACAGGAAAGCAAATGCATGGGGTAGGGAGCAAACAAGTGTGTGAAGAGATTGAGACGGTGGTGCACCGGATATATCACAAGAAGAAATGACCATCCTTTCACAAAGATGGAACTCGACTGGATTCCAGAGGAAATGAAAAGACCAAGATGGCGATCAAAAGTAAGATGGGAGGACGAAATCAGCAAATGTGTTGGCGGAACGTTGAGAAGAGAGGCTGTAACCGTAGTACCTGGGACATAATGGGGGGGCCTTCATCCAGCAGTGGGGAGACAAGGGATGAATATGATGAACTAATATATCTATATCTACAAAGCAGGCACACCAACTGGTTGAATAAATGTGTCTTTACTAGCTCATCGTCTCGGCTTCCCAACGGAGCCTTTTATCAAGAGAAATTAAAGACCATACAGTGAGACCTTAAATACCTTACAGACCACACCAAATAAGTGAAGCCGCTCTCTGCGGCTTGGACATTGCTCTAAAAGGCGAATAAGCATGTCTCAGCGACAGCTCTTTTTGCCAGCAAGTTAAAGCAGCAGTCCAAGCTATTATTATTTATTTATTTACCTTTAATAAGTGCATCAATACAATCCACACAATGATAAGTAATTAGCTATGTTGCCGATCAATCCGTTCTCCTACGATCGATCAGTGAAGATTCGGCTGTCAGTGCAGAAAAAGAGGACCAACGATGCAAAGTGCTGCGGGGAAGATCATGTGACCAGGCAGTCACTAGATACAATTGGTGCACTGCTAGAGACAGGGCAGGGCTCAAACAGGTGTGTGCCAGAGCCTGTTTCAGAAGAGCAAGGGGATGTGACTTTTAAATGGTTGCTATAGAAACAAAAAATGCGTGTTACATTATAATACATTAAAAATGTCATTCAGAGTTGTTGTTTTTTTGTTTTTTTAAATGCTACAAGTATTTTCTCATACTGTAGTACAGAACTGATTTATTTAAAAAAAAAAAAAAAACACATGTACATTAGGATATTGCTTGGTCTGCAGCTTTAAGGTATCCTGCTACTCTCTCTGTACCTGACAGGCTTAACAGACCTTCTACTGTTTATCTTGGATTTTTGTTGCTCACTATGTGGATTATTATATTCCCGTGAACATTATGGTTTTATCTACCTTTTCAATTTTGTTCCATTTTGAGGTTATACCTTATTGCACATTTACAGCTCTGCTTTAGTTTTTCTGTGTATGCGTTATTCATTCATACTAAGGTGTTTTCTGTTTTAACAGTTATTTGCAAGGTGAAATCCTGATATCATAGTATGATGTCATCCCTCATTTGCATTTCATTTTTTTAGCACCTTTTTCAAACCAGTGTGCTGTTTTTTTCACTTGTTTAGTGTGGTCTCTGGGGTATTTAAGGTCTTACTGTATTGTCTGTAATTGCTCTTGAATAAAGCTCCATTGGGAAGCCGAAACATTGAGCTCATAAACACACATTTATTGTACCACTTTTTTTTACTCTTCTGTTTTTTATTGTTTAGGACAGCAGCAGCGCCAATCTTTTGGATAAAATCTTATGTGCCCTGTCTTTAAAAAAAAACAAAAACTCTCCCTCTCTCTCACCTTCTCTCCCCTCTCACTCCCAGGCTGCTGCACTTGTCTTCCTTGCTGCTAAGGCTGTCAATTATTTTCATTTGGAGCAGGCTAACTCTGACTGGGCGTTCACTATTTGGATGACTACAGGACTGACCCAACCCTCATTTTGAGCATTTGGCTTAGACTGAGTATATTTATCTCGCCCAAAGGACCTATTTGGGGACTGTTAGTAAGGAAGAGGTCTGTTACTGTTGTATTATCTATTTCCAACTGATCGTATGTTCATCTTATGCTCGCTTGATATATACATGTTTACAATTTATCACACAGGGATTGTGCTGTTCCAGCAGGTTCTTGTTTAATAGACCGGCCAGTCTCAGTGGTGTAAGGCTAATTGTTTGCCTTTACACCCTGTTACTTATATGGTATTGGTACATGTTCACTTTATGGCACGATTTCTTAGCAGCTTTTTTTGACCTTACACTAATTAGGTGCCAGCCATATTATACGTGATTTTGTGGGTTGCAGGATTGCTTTTTCTTGTGATGTGATTTAATACATTTTGTTACTTTTCTAGTATACCAGAGTGCTTCTTAGGGTATCTTTCTTCTCTCTTTCGTTGTAATATATATATATATATATATATATAAATAATCCCAGAGTCCCTGGCTGCAGTTGAAGCATACACATATACACTCTTTTTTATAGTATATATGCTTGTATAAATACTTTTTCTATGTCAGCAGCATGTGAGAGTTTGCGCTGTTCCCAGCACACAGTTAACATCTGCTGGAAGCAGCAGAAGCTTCCAGGTGTAATCATTTAGCTTGAGCTGCAGGGTTTAAAAGGCAGCTTGTCAAGGCAGTCAGTGTCTCACACAGAGACCTGAGAGAAGGCTGTGAGTCCGGAGACAGCAAATAGACCCTCAGCTCTGGCAACTTCCTCACTGCCTTCAGGAATCCAACAGTTATACATTTACTCAAATACAGTAAGCGTGACCTTATCTGTCTCTCTATCATCCTGTCTGCCTGCTGCCTCTACACTCCTTGAATGTCCTTTATTCTTTTGCTTTCTCTATTTACTCCCCTCCTATGCTCTCCAAGATCCTTTACAATCTGTGCTACTGAAACAACCCTCACTAAAATAACTAATGACCTCCATGCAAGACCAAGGGCATTACATCCTGCTTATATTTCTTGACCTCTCTGCAGCCTTTGATACTGTGGACCACTCTTCACCATTCTCCATACTCTTGGTATCTGTAACAAAGCTCTATCCTGGATTCCAAATACCTCTCCCATTGTACTTTCAGTGGCTTGTTTGCTAACACGTCCTCCTGCTCCTCCTCTGTCCATCTCTCTGAGGGTACCCCAGGGGTCTGTCCTGAGACCACTTCTCTTTTCTCTTTACACACTCTAGGTGAACTTATCACATCTCTTTGGTTCAAATATTACCTCAATGCTGTTGACACACACATTTTCCTTTTCAGCCCCTGATCTTACACATGCTGTATAGACAAAAGTCTTTGAATATCTTGCACTTCATCATCCTGGATGGCCCTCCATCTCAAACTAAACATGTCAAAGATGGCACCACATACTTCCTCCAGTGCCTGCCTTACTCCATTACTGGTGGCAAAACTATCATACATTCAGTTTCACAAGCACGCTGCCTAGGGTCACATCTGACTCCTCCCTCACATTTTTCTCTCACATTCACAATGTAGCTAAAACCTGTAGATTTTTTCCTCCATAACATTGCAAAGATACTCCCTTTCCTCTTTAGCTCTACTGCTAAAACTCTAATGCAGGTCTTCATTCTTTCCCGTCTTGACTATTGTAACCTTTTACTGTTCGGCCTTTCTGCCTCTCACCTATCTCCTTTACAATCTATCCTAAACACTGTTACTAGAATCCCTTTACTCTCTTAAATCTGTCTCGGTGTCTCGCCTGCTGATATCCCTCTCCTGGCTTCCTATTAAACACCGTATCAAGGATGTCTTCGGTTGACCCCTTTTTTTTAAATCTAAAGCCTTCTCCTGCCTAAAATCTTTTTCAATCGCTGCCTCACAACTCTGGAATGTCCCCCTCAATATCCGACTGGCACCCTATCCCTTCACCTTTGGGATCTTTCTTAAAACACACCTGTAACAAAGCATATGAGTAGTTCTGTGGCTGATACAACACACCTCATACATAAACCTTGGCCCCTTGCAGATGCACTGTCTCTGTAAGCTCTCCATACATAACATTTTAGATTGTAAGCTCTACAGGACAGGGACTCCTTTTCTTAATATCTACTTTTAGGTATGAATCGCTTTTTCCCATTGTCACGTGCCATACTGTACTGCTGTAAAGCGCTATGTACATGGATGGCGCTATATACTGTAAATAAAGGTATACATACCCTGGAAAGGACTGTGCTGGTTGCATTATTATACCTGTAAGGGGAAAGTCTACCCATTTAACTTCGGTTACGATTCCTGTTGTCCTGGGATCCAGCTTGGCTGGCTAGTGATGGTAGATGGGCAAGTGGGTTTATTTCGTGTGCTTCCTTTAATTGAGTACAGATGCAGCCACCAGTATCCGATGACTTGCCTGGGAAAATACTGTGACTATCTCGTAGTAAACACTGCAATATTTCTGTGAGATTCTGCAGCCAGAATAATGGCCCATCGGATTAACACAGCGGGGGTCCCAGCAGTCCCATTCAGTTTTAGTGGGACTGCAGGGACCCCCACAGCGTTACTGTGAGAGAGCCTCAGATTTTCCAAGGCAACTGGTACTGGTGGCTGCATGTGGACCTATTTTATTTTTTTTACTGTGCTTTAAAGGGACAGTGTACCCAAACATATTGTTTGATGTAAGTCTGTGGACAAAATAAACCACACTGAATTACCCTCCTACTTCAAACGGTGTCTTTATCACTGGTTATCCTGCCACTATATATGCACACTTTTTTAATGCACTAAAGTATGTATGTATAACTTTATTTATATAGCACCATCAGCGCTTCAGTCGTACGTGACAACATATTATATAGCACATAATGGGAATAAGCACTTCAGACATATTGTAACACAACTGGAGACCAAGCCTCTGCCCCGAAGAGCTTCCAATCTTAGGCCGCGGTTATCGTGAGCGCGATCAGAATGATGTGCCTCTATGAGGCTGTCTTTAGAGTGCGCGGTCACAAGAGCCGGTGCACGAGGAAACCAATACATTTGTTTTCTCATGGGACGTCCGGGTCACGTGAGAAGTTTGCCCAATGAGGGTGAATCAGCTCCGTGATGTCACGCCTCTCCGTCGTGTCTACCCAGGCCACAGATCGGTGCAGGTAACTGCGCGCGTCACGCACACGGTAGTTTGCACTCACACCATGGACGGGACCTAAGTGTTTAGTGGGTGTCACGCTGCGCTCACCACAAACAGGACTAGACCGTGGGGCTGAGGTGGGGATGTATATAACCGCCGCCCTACAACCACGGAGCCAGGTCCGGAATGCGTTGTCGTAGTCGTGGAGCTGGGTCGGGGCAGAAGAGTTCGGGGAAGCCGTGGTACTTGTCATGTTCCGGGGTTAGAGAGAGAAGAATCGTCGTTTATCTGAAGCCATGATCCGGGGTTGGAGAGAGCGGGGGTCCAATAACAAGCCGAAGTCCAGGGGTAGAGAAGAGACAGGTCCAGGTACAAGCAGGGGTCACAACACGAGTCAGGCAAGGCACAGGAACAGACAAGATCCAAGAAGCAGCAAGCACAGCACAACAGTGTTTATGTCCAGCAAAGTGAAAGTGAAACAGGAAGGTATTTAAAGGGGAAAGCACCAATCAGGAACTAGCAGATGATGACCTCAGACATAAGCCACGAGCCGGTAGGGTAGTGCAGGATTGGCTACTGGTGTAACACAGCTGATGCTGCTAGTGTTCGTTGGCGTGCACGTGTACGAGGAGTGCGTTGCAGAGTGGGTGCTGTTGTGATACTGCGGGAGCGCACCTCCGCGGATGAAGCATTGCGCAGCTGCGGATGCACCGATAGTGGTCTGTGAATGTCAGAGGTACAGGTATCCTGACAGTACCCCCCACCCCCTTCAGGAGAGACCTCCGGACGACACAGGGCAGGCTTCAAAGGGTATCTGTGATGAAAAGCCCTGACCAATCTGGAAGCGTGTACCTGTTCCGGAGGGATCCATTCACGTTCCTCTGGACCAAAACCCCTCCAATGCACGAGGTATTGCAGTTTCCCCCTTGATACTCTGGAGTCGAGGATTGTCTGCACTTCAAACTCCTGTTGACCCTCCACAAGAACAGGCTGAGGTGGCAAGTCTCGAATGGATGATTGGGGATCCTGGATAAAGGGTTTCAAAAGAGAAATGTGAAGAGCGGAAGGAATCTTCATGGTTGCCGGCAATTTAAGCCGGTATGTGACAGGATTGACCCTCTCCGTAATGACGAAAGGGCCAATGAATCTGGGTGCCAATTTGGGTGAAGAGTCCTTGAGACGTATATTCTTCGTTGAAAGCCAGACCTTTTGTCCAGGAGTAAACGATGGAACCTCCCGACGGTGACGATCGGCTTGTTTCTTCTGCATACTGATGGCTTGTTTCAAGTTCCCCTGAATCTTCTCCGAAGAGTCCTGGAGGCACTGGATTCTGTCCTCGGCGGCGGGAACTCCCGAACTGGAGACTGTGGAAGGAAAGGCCGAGGGATGAAATCCATAATTCGTGAAAAAGGGGGACTGTTGAGTGGACTCATTTCTAAGGTTGTTATGTGAAAATTCTGCCCATGGGAGGAGATCAGACCAATTATCCTGTGAATCCGAGACAAAACAGCGAATGAACTGTTCTAAGGACTGATTGGTCCTTTCCGTTTGTCCATTCGTTTGTGGGTGGTACCCAGAGGAGAAATGAAGTGAAATGCCCAGACGTTGGCAGAAGGCTCTCCAGAATCTGGAGATAAATTGCGAGCCTCGATCCGAGACTATGACTTGTAGAGTCTGAAAATCTCCTTGACGAAGACTTCTGAGAGTTTAGGCACGCTGGGCATGAAATGCGCCTGTTTAGAAAAGCGATCCACAACCACCAGTATGGTGTTCATCCCTTTAGAGCTGGGAGTAAAGGGAGAAGGGGGTGGCCCGTGATTAAAGGGGTTACACCCCATTTGGCCATCCCCTGACCTCACCCGGGAGTCAAAGGGTTAACTGGGCTAAGACCCAGAACAGTGATTTAACCCCTGTAATGACATGTACATGTGTATTTCCCTGTTCCCCTGTTCCATTGTAATGTCTAGGATTTAAGTGTTATTCAAAGGGTCTCGTCACCCTCCCTGATGATTTAAGGGCAGAGGAGGCTCAAACCAGAGCAGTCTCCAAGTGTCCCAGTTATCACCTTCCAACAAAGGTTATCTTGCTAGAGATCCAGATGGGTAGACTGGTTGACATTCCATTTGCCTATGGGGGGTTACAGAAATGAGACCCCAGAGTTCTACTGCGCATGTGCCAGCTAGCACGGGGGCCTGTCCTAAAATGTGTTCCCCCATCAAAGATTGGCTGGAGATAATGGGAAACCAATCACAGGTACTTAAGGTTAAGGATAGAGGGACAAAAGGTTTATAAAATGCTGTTCCCCATATATCCTTAGTTAGTTGGTCTTCTTCAATTTATCATCTGATGGCTACCTGATTGCGAGAGAATTGCTATGCTATATATTTCTCATTCCCCAACCCCAAAGTAAGTGTACTTCTTGTCTGTTACTGTATTATTCATGTGTTCACCTATCCTAAGGAATAAACTCATTTTATTATATCTAAGACTCGTTTCAGCTCAGACCCAGTGATAAATATATATAACAGATGATATATATTTATGTGACCTTATACAGCCTGCCATAATCTCACCGTGACAGGCTTATAAATTAACTGGTGGCAGCGGCGGGATTGAACTGAACCTAGATTACAGTATTTTGCGGGGTACTGTGAGCTAGTGGGGACTCGATGGTAATTGCGAGTTCCTGGGTCTAAAGATATTGAACACACGTTAGTGCAACAAGTAACGCAAGTTGTCACACCACCTCACCCAGAACCATGAGTGAAGTGGAGAGGGTCTATTACCTGAAAACTAGAAGTCAGCTAAAGGACAAGTGCCGTGAATATGGACTGGAATATGTGGACCAGGATGTCGAGGACATGGTTGCCGCAATCACAGCTCATGAAGCCAAGCTTGCAGCGTCTCAGGGTACGGCGCAGCTTGCTCTTGTACAGCCGCCCGGAGATCAGGGACTGAACCCAGTGCCGGAGCGGCTGGATCCCGGGGAGGGGACAAGTGCACCTCCCGGCCCAAGTGCAACAAGAGGGGCACCGATGGCTATGGCCACAAGTCCGTTTACCTCTGAAATGTTGGCACTGATCACCAAGTGGGGAGACCGAGGGACAGCGGAGGAGCGGCTAAAGTTTATCTCAATGGCAGTGAACAGACCCGCTTACAGCCCCCCGGTCCAAACCCGCAAAGATGAACTCCAACTGGACAAGCACAGTCTCACCAGGTACGTGGAAGGCACTGATCAGATCGACATGTTTTTAAGGAACTTCGAGACGCAGTGCCGGCGGTACAAGGTGCTTCCCCAGCATAGGGTTGCACGCTTGGACCCGCTACTCACCGGCTTGGCTAAGCAGACATTGATGGCGCTTACAGAGGAGTATGCTGATGACTATGACCACCTGAAAGAACTTTTGCTATTTCAGCACGGTTTTACCCCTGAAGCTTACCGGGGTAAATTCCGGCTGGAGGAGAGGCACCCTCAGGAGACCTATGTCACTTATGTGACCCGCATGGCTTTGTACGGGCTACACTGGGTGGAGGGCTCTGAGGCCAGGACTTACCAATGCCTGCTGGATCTCATCTTTCAGGAGCAGCTCATGCAGCAGTGCCCACCGGCGGTGAGGGCTTTTGTGTATGATAAAAAGCCCAAGACCTACACCGTGGCGGCGAGGATGGCAGATGACTATGTGGTCAGCCGTTCCCAGATGACCAGTAAGGCACCCGCCAAAGTGGCGAGTGCGCCGGTACCAGCCAAGAAAGCTGTGAGTTCCCCCTAGTGGACCCAAAAGCCGCCTGCGGGCAGCGGGACACCAAAAGCGGGAGAGCTCCGGCATGAGCGCCGGTGCTACAATTGCAACAGCACTGGTCACATCAGACCAGATTGCCCGGAACCCCTGCGTTCCAACGGACCCTATCGAGGGCAACGCACCCCAGCTGCGAAGCCGGTAGCCCGCATGCGGGTGGCTTCCACCAAAGAACCAGGACCGGTCATGGAAACAACTCCCAGCGAGACGTCCCATGCAGCACCTGTCTTGGTTTCATCGGTGCCTACAGCCAGGAGCGGCGGACAGCACAGCGCCGACCTGCAGCAGACGGACGGCCGGAGCAAGCATCTCACCCCGGTCACAGTCGGTGACCGGCCAGCAGTCGGCTTGCTTGATTCAGGAGCTGCAGTGACCCTTGTCCGACCTGATATGGTCCGGCCAGAGGAATTGCTCCGGGCCCTGGGATGCAGATCACTGTGGCTGATGGAGAGCCACGTTTCCTGCAGGTGGCCCGCATCTTTTTGGATTGGGGGGTGGGCAAGGGTGTGCGGGAGGTGGGGGTTTTACCCGGTTTGGATGCCGACATTCTTTTGGGCAACGACCTGGGACCGATGACCTGCACCTACGACCGTGTGCCCCAGCCCGCTGCAGTGGCGGCGGTTACCCGGAGCCAGACCGCGGCA
This sequence comes from Ascaphus truei, assembly GCF_040206685.1. NCBI lineage: Eukaryota > Metazoa > Chordata > Amphibia > Anura > Ascaphidae > Ascaphus > Ascaphus truei. The sequence goes on from NC_134498.1 coordinate 25,615,317, forward strand.
ATGCCGGTGGCGGCCACTCCAGTCCCCCAGCCTTTGGTACCAAAGTTAGCGGAGGGCACAGAGGAGCCCGGGGAGGTAAGCCAGGATCAGTTGCAACCACAGGCTGACTTACTGTTTCCCCTTACCTTGTCCCCTTCCCCTGACAATGACATGACTGGGGGGTGGCCAGACTTAGGACCCCAGTTTAGGGAGGCAGTGAAGGCAGACCCTACCCTGGCCGGCGTGAGACTTCGGGCGTCCGAATCTCAGGCAGGGGAGGGCACTGAACGCTGCCTATGGCATAAGGGACTCCTATACAGAGAAGAAGGGAACCCGGGGATAGAGAAGGGATTGACCGGTAAGCGACAGCTAGTAGTGCCCCAGGGGTACCGACAGCAATTGTTACGGGTAGCTCACTCTATTCCGTTAGCGGGACATCAGGGGGTCACCAGAACGCGAGCCCGGTTATTGCAGCGTTTCTACTGGCCGGGGGCATCCCGAGATGCGAGCAATTTCTGCCGCTCTTGTGATGCCTGCCAGCGAGTAGGTAAGGCGGGCGACCGTGTGAAGGCACCCCTGAGACCCCTACCGATAATAGGGGAACCCTTCCAGAAGGTAGCGATGGACCTGATAGGACCCCTCATGATTCCTAGCAGGTCAGGGAAGCGCTACATCCTCACGGTGGTGGATTTTGCCACCCGGTACCCTGAGGCGGTAGCGCTTGGCACCATAAGTGCCAAGACAGTGGCAGCAGCTTTGCTGAACGTTTTTGGTAGGGTAGGTTTCCCTAGTGAGATCCTAACCGATCAGGGGTCGCAGTTCATGAGTGAACTGTTACATTGTCTCTGGGATGCCTGCGGTGTACAGCACCGGCGCACTACCCCTTACCATCCCCAGACAAACGGATTATGTGAGAGGTTTAACGGGACCCTGAAGCAGATGCCTTTATAGAGGCGGAGGGGAAAGACTGGGAGATTCACCTGCAGCACTTGCTGTTTGCATACCGAGAGGTACCGCAAGAATCTACAGGCTTCTCCCCCGTCGAGCTACTGTATGGTCGCAGGGTACGTGGACCTCTGGACCTATTCCATGAGGGATGGGAAGGGGAGACTACCGCTACTTCAGTGATCCAGTATGTGGTAGATCTCAGAGACCGGTTAGAGATGCTCCTGGGGGTGGCCCAGGACCACCTCAGGGCTGCTCAGACCAAGCAAAAGCAATGGTATGACCAGCAGGCCCGTAGCAGAGAATTCATCCCAGGACAGCAGGTACTTGTTCTCAAACCCACTCGGGAGAACAAGCTGATGGCTGCCTGGTCGGGACCGTACTCGGTTATCCGAAAGGTGAATGAATGCAACTATGTTGTACAGGTAGCGCCTGAGAGGCACAAGACATACCACATCAACATGTTGAAAGAGTATAGAACACCGAGTATGGGAGCAGTGCTGGCCATTTGTAGCCCACTGCTGGAGGATCCGGAGAGCAATGCTCTGCCTGATCTCCTAGGGGAGGCAAGGCAAGGAAACACTGTAGAGCAGGTAGAAATAGGGGCACAGTTGAGTGCTAGGCAGAAGGGAGAAGTCAGGGACATGCTAGCTCAGTATAGCGCCCTCTTCACTGACATGCCAGGGACCACATATCTCACCAAACACCCAGTACACACAGGGGACCTGAAGCCTCTGCATAAGCACGCTTATAGAGTGTCAGCAGAGGTCAAGACCAGTATGGAGAGAGAGATTGAGGAGATGCTGACCCTAGGGGTAATTAATCTGTCCCAGAGCCCTTGGGCAAGTCCAGCAGTCCTAGTTCCTAAAAAGAACAAGACCACCAGGTTTTGTGTGGACTACCGGTTGCTCAACGCTGGGACGGTGTCAGATGCTTACCCCATGCCCCGCATGGATGAGTTACTAGATGAACTCGCGGGGGCAAAGTATCTGACCACCATGGATTTGAGCAAAGGCTATTGGCAAATCCCACTGACCCTGGAGGCTAGGGAGAAGTCAGCATTCATCACTCCAAGTGGCTTCTATGAGTTCTTAGTGATGCCATTTGGGATGAAGAATGCCCCGGCTACCATTCAATGCCTGGTCAATAGGTTACTGGAAGGGATGCAGAGCTATGCCAGGGCTTACTTAGATGACATTGCTGTCTTTAGTAATTCCTGGGAATCCCACATAGGACATGTAGCTGCAGTGCTGGATAGGATCAGGGAGGCTGGCCTTACCTTAAAACCCACTAAGTGTATGGTACAGTAGGTATGGCGGAAGTCCTGTTCTTAGGGCACAGGGTGGGTGGAGGGCATCTCAAGCCAGAGCCAGCCAAGGTAGAAGCCATAGTTGAGTGGCCTGTTCCAAAAACCAAGAAACAGGTCATGGCATTTTTGGGCACCGCAGGGTACTATAGGAAATTTGTCCCACAGTACAGCGCCCTGGCCAAACCCCTGACTGATCTGACCAAGAAGCAACTGCCTGTGCTTATTACCTGGTCTCCTGCCTGTGAAACTGCTTTCCAGGCCCTGAAAACTGCGCTTGCTGGAGCCCCTATACTCACTGCTCCAGACTATACCAAGCATTTTCTCATACAAACTGATGCCTCAGGCTTTGGTGTGGGGGCTGTGTTGAGCCAGGTGGGGGACGACGGCCAAGAGCACCCTGTGGTGTATCTAAGTCGCAAACTGCTCCCCAGGGAAGTGGCATATGCCACCATTGAGAAGGAGTGCTTGGCCATTGTGTGAGCACTCAAAAAGCTCCAGCCCTATGTCTATGGGAGGGCTTTCACGGTCATCACAGACCACAACCCCCTGAGTTGGCTACAGAGGGTATCAGGGGAAAATGCCAAACTGCTGAGATGGAGCTTGGCTTTGCAAGAATTTGAATTTACCATTCAACACAAGAAGGGCAGTGAAAACAGCAATGCTGACGGACTTTCATGCCAGGACTATCCCTCTGAGACTGAGTTTATTAATGGTGCCAGCAGTGCCCCACTCCCCATTAGGGCCAGTGGGCCACAGGTCATCCATTAAGAAGGGTAGGTGTAGAGGGAGAAAGGGGGTGGCCCGGGATTAAAGGGGTTACACCCCATTTGGCCATCCCCTGACCTCACCCGGGAGTCAAAGGGTTAACTGGGCTAAGACCCAGAACAGTGATTTAACCCCTGTAATGACATGTACATGTGTATTTCCCTGTTCCCCTGTTCCATTGTAATGTCTAGGATTTAAGTGTTATTCAAAGGGTCTTGTCACCCTCCCTGATGATTTAAGGGCGGAGGAGGCTCAAACCAGAGCAGTCTCCAAGTGTCCCAGTTATCACCTTCCAACAAAGGTTATCTTGCTAGAGATCCAGATGGGTAGACTGGCTGGCATTCCATTTGCTTATGGGGGGTTACAGAAATGAGACCCCAGAGTTCTACTGCGCATGTGCCAGCTAGTAAGGGGGCCTGTCCTAAAATGTGTTCCCCCATCAAAGATTGGCTGGAGATAATGGGAAACCAATCACAGGTACTTAAGGTTAAGGATAGAGGGACAAAAGGTTTATAAAATGCTGTTCCCCATATATCCTTAGTTAGTTGGTCTTCTTCAATTTATCATCTGATGGCTACCTGATTGCGAGAGAATTGCTATGCTATATATTTCTCATTCCCCAACCCCAAAGTAAGTGTACTTCTTGTCTGTTACTGTATTATTCATGTGTTCACCTATCCTAAGGAATAAACTCACTTTATTATATCTAAGACTCGTTTCAGTTCAGACCCAGTGATAAATATATATCATCTGTTATATATATTTATGTGACCTTATACAGCCTGCCATAATCTCACCGTGACACTGGGTAACTCCACGATAAAATCCATGGAGAGATGTGTCCATGGACGATCTGGAATTGGTAGTGGTTGAAGAAGGCCTGCCGGCCTATTGCGAGGCGTCTTATTCTGAGCGCATATGGGACATGAAGCCACAAATCTTTCAATGTCTTTGCGCATGCCTGGCCACCAGAAGGTGCGCTCCAACAAGTCATTTGTTCTCCTGGTGCCCGGGTGACCAGCGGTCCTGGAAGCATGACCCCATTCCATCACTTTCCTGTGGAAGTTCGTGGGAGTGAACAGACGTCCTTCTGGAACCTTGAGGCTTACAGGGATGTTACGTTGAGCCCTGGTAATGTGTGGTAAGGCGTCAAAGGTGTTGGCAGACAAAATACATGCGGGAGGAAGTATAGTCTGTTGATGATCCTCTGCTCTTTCCTCGACCAGGAATTGTCTGGATAGTGCATCGGCTTTTACGTTTTGGAACCAGGAATATACGATATAAGAAAGTTAAAACGGGTGAAAAATAGGGACCACCGTGCCTGTCGTGACCTCAAGCAATGCGCACCTTCAATGTAGAGTAGATTCTTGTGGTCAGTCAGGATAGTGACTGGTGTCTCAGTACCCTCGAGAAGGTGTCGCCATTCTTCTAAGGCCATCCTTATTGCGAGGAGTTTGCGGTTTCCTACATCGTAGTTTCTCTCCTCAGAAGAAAATTGTTTGGAAAAAAATGCACATGGATGCAGGCGGGCCTGTGGGTTTTTCCTCTGAGACAGTATTGCCCCAACTCCTACGTCGGAGGCGTCCACTTCCAGCGTAAAAGGTAACCCTGGATCTGGGTGTACCAAGATGGGAGCAGAAGAAAAGGCTTTCTTTAATTTTTCAAACGCTCTGGAGGCTTCGGGAGACCAGTGTGTTGGATCCGCCCCTTTTTGGGTTAAAGCCGTAATGGGTGCCACTATAGAGAAGTTTTGAATATACCGTCGATAGTAATTTGCGAACCCAATAAATCTTTGCACGGCTTTAAGAGATAATGGACACGGCCAGTCCATAACTGCTTTGACCTTGTCGGGATCCATGGCGAGTCCGGTGTCCGAAATAATGTAACCAAGGAAGGAGGTTGAAGACTGATGAAAGTGGCATTTCTCCAGTTTGGCAAAGAGCTTATTCTCCCGTAGCCTTTGAAGAACATGTTTAACATGTGCTGGATGTTCCTGAATGTCTTTGGAGTAGATCGAAATGTCATCCAGGTACACGATCACATGTTGGTCTAACAGGTCCCTGAAGATTTCATTAACAAAGTCTTGAAATACAGCTGGCGCATTGCAGAGACAAAACGGCATCACTAGGTACTCGTAGTGCCCATCACGAGTATTGAAGACCGTCTTCCACTCATCTCCCTGATGAATCCTTACCAAGTTGTAGGCCCCTTGTAGATCCAACTTGGTAAAGATGTTGGCGCCTTGTAGTCTATCGAACAGTTCGGAGATTAACGGGAGAGGATAACGATTCTTTACGGTAATCTTGTTGAGGCCGCGATAGTCAATACAAGGGCAGAGCGAACCATCCTTCTTTTTTACAAAAAAGAAGCCTGTGCCAGCAGATGAGGAAGATTTTCGAATAAAACCCCTCTGAAGATTCTCCTGAATGTAGTCTTTCATAGCTTTAGTCTCAGGCAGAGACAGTGGATAGGAGCAACCTCTAGGCGGAATGGCACCGGGCAACAAATCGATGGGGCAGTCATACGGGCGATGCGGTGGACGTTCCTCTGTTAGCTGTTTGTTGAACACATCCCTGAAGTCTCCGGATTCTACTGGAAGTTGGACTCTGTCTGGATCAGGTACAGATACTCCCGCCAAAGTCTTTTAAGGGGGTAAGCAATGCTTCTGACATTGAGGGCTCCAGCGGATAGGCAAAGACTCTGTCCAGTCGATTAGGGGGTTGTGTGTCCGCAGCCACGGAAGCCCCAGTATGACATCTGCCGAGCGGGCATGAATGGCGTCCAATTGTATAGTCTCGGAGTGAGACTCCCCGGTCAAAATCTGGATGGGTACAGTCTGAAGGGAGATGAACGCGAGTTGCAGTGGACGGCCATCTATTGCTTCGAGAGCCACGGGACGATCCTTAAGTACCAAGGGTATTCGGTGTCTCTCCGCGAATTCTTAGTCAATAAAGTTTCCCCCGACCCGGAGTCCAGAAAGCCCTGTGTCGTGACTCGGAAGGTCTCTCCGGAAATGGTGATGGGGAGGTTGATCCTAGTGGAAGGTTGCAAGGGTGGTAAGGATGCGGTGCCCGGTGTGATCCTCCCGACTTCTACTGGGTTGTGGAGTTTTCCCGGTCTCAGTGGGCAGGTAGCCAGTAGGTGCCCATTGTTCCCGCAGTACAGGCATAGACCTGCGCGTCGTCTACGCTGCCTCTCACCAAACAAAAGCCTGGTCCCTCCTAGTTGCCTAGGTTCATCTAGCATTGGTGCTTTAAGAGGAACAAAGTAAGCTTGGTAATTACCAGGAGAAGGAGGTAAATCCAGGGGTTTAGCAACAGGACTGGTAGCGCAGGGAAGCAGTCCCAAAGCAGCGTCGCAGGCGAGGATAGGATCCGGCTCTCTTATGTACTGGTCCAAAGACAGGGATAATTCATGAAAGGTATCTTGATTCTGCGCCAGTTTCACAGGATTTACGTTTTCCCAGTTCAAAGGGGAGCCAGGGGCAGGAACATAGGAGATCATAGTGATAAGGTGTGCAGCGCACAGCAAAGATGAAAGAGCAGGTCTTGCAATAATATCCTTTATTTTTCAAACATCTGGTTGTGGGACAGCAGCAAACTTCAACGCGTTTCGTTCAAAAGAACTTTTTCAAGAACTTCTTGAAAAAGTTCTTTTGAACGAAACGCGTTGAAGTTTGCTGCTGTCCCACAACCAGATGTTTGAAAAATAAAGGATATTATTGCAAGACCTGCTCTTTCATCTTTGCTGTGCGCTGCACACCTTATCACTGGATTTCTACACCATACAGCTGCACGCCTGGAAGGGAGAGCCTGGGAAGGACATATAAAGTGAGTACATTACTGGGGGCTAACCCAATGAGGAAAGGGGGGGTGTCTTCGGACAACCACCCCAACCTTCAGGGTAATCTATGCCCATTTAATGCTTAGTACTGCACTTATTATTCAACACACCAGTGTATGCTCCCTTCCATTTACACAGTCCCAGCACTTTAGAGCACCTTTCACAAACAACTACATAGGAGATCATAGTCTGTTTTAATTCTCTAAGACGCTGGGCCTTAATCAGGAGTTCTTTACGGAGCTCTTTCCCAGACGGGGTTAGGCCAAAAAACAGGGACTGGTTTTCAGGCGCAGGTAGTCTCTCAAATATATACTGATCTTCAGACATGGGCTGATTTACAGACTGGGACCGGTTTTCCGACTGGGACCGGTTTTCCGACTGGGACCGGTTTTCCGACTGGGACAGGTTTTCAGACTGGGACAGGTTTTCAGACTGGGACCGGTTTTCAGACTGGAACCGGCCTAACCCCACCTCAGCGGGGTCCGAGTTTGTGTGTCTGGACATAGTGTCACGCTGCGCTCACCACAAACAGGACTAGACTGCGGGGCTGAGGTGGGGATGTATATAACCGCCGCCCTACATCCACGGAGCCAGGTCCGGAATGTGTTGTCGGAGTCGTGGAGCTGGGTCGGGGCAGGAGAGTTCGGGGAAGTCGTGGTACTTGCCGTGTTCCGGGGTTAGAGAGAGAAGAATCGTCGTTTATCCGAAGCCGTGATCTGGGGTTGGAGAGAGCGGGGGTCCAATAACCAGCCGAAGTCCAGGGGTAGAGAAGAGACAGGTCCAGGTACAAGCAGGGGTCACAACCCGAGTCAGGCAAGGCACAGGAACAGGCAAGATTCAAGAAGCAGCAAGCACAGCACAACAGTGTTTATGTCCAGCAAAGTGAAAGTGAAACAGGAAGGTATTTAAAGGGGAATGCACCAATCAGGAACTAGCAGATGATGACCTCACACATAAGCCACGAGCCGATAGGGTAGTGCAAGATTGGCAACTGGTGTAACACAGCTGATGTTGCTAATCTTCGTTGGCATGCGGCGTACGAGGAGTGCGACGCAGAGTGGGTGCTGTGGTGATACTGCGGGAGCGCGCCTCCGCGGATGAAGCATTGCGCAGCTGCGTGCGCACCGATAGCGGTCTGTGAATGTCAGAGGTACAGCCGCGTGACGCGTGCTGGGGGCGGAGCCTGGCGGCGATCCTGACAGTGGGGAATATTTACAGAGCTATCTCAAACATTACTGTTAAACTAACTGCAAAAAGTATAATAGGAAAGTTTCAAGATATAATATTAAGGCTTGTTTACATGTTGTGGCACATATTCAATAATCGTTGCTATTCCAGAAGACCCCTTACTGCTCATTTACTCAATTTGAATGGCAAATAACAATCGCACGTGTGACAGTCACATGTCTCAGACAGGTCTGTAACCCTGACTCCCTCCATTATCTCTTGGTATACAGTGCTTCCACTGCAGCCTGGGATTCTGGGTAAAGACATGCAAATGAGCAGTATCACCTTTTTCCTTCCAATCCATTTTAACATGGAGCCCTATTTGACATCACGCTTAAAGAGTTTGACGAGTTGGAGAATTTTCATTAAGTGGACAAGATGGTAATGCAACTTTGTAGCTGTACTATAATCGTCATATTTACAATACATAACTTTTTGTTTTTCTTGGCAATATACAGCACATCATCATTAATGAAACAATTATCTTGATGCTAGCATTAAAATGCGGGTATTATGACCAGCTTATTGCTGGAATACATAATGTTTCTGATTCTAATGAGGCATGACCATTTTCATAAATCTTTGAAAGACTTATCAGGGCTTATGAGACTTTGATAGTAGCAAGTTCTCTGAGACTAAAGGAATAATATTGATTGTACTCAGCAACACCGCAAAATCAGCAACAGATACAATCTATGTTGACCAATTAAAAGATGAATGCAGTAATTATTTCCAACAATTTTCATAATCTACTTTCATAGAATTGCTATAATGAAAATTTGCACTTCCCTTTTTTTTCTCATTTTAAGTGAAGTCTGAAATATAAATAAATAAAATTGAAGGCTACCAAAGACTTTGTTATAAACAAAACTACATCAAAGACATTTCTCCCTTTTGAAGATTTCAATATCAATATATTTTCAGATTTACAAAGCCAATGTCTATATTGATATCAAAGAAAGAGACTTACTACAATAAGGATGAACAATTATTAGATCATTTCATAAAGAAGATGCTGAGTTAGACAGTTATACACTAATTATAACCGTATAGACTACAAATAGAATTTTAAATAATAGTGAAATACTTGTGAAGATTAAAAAAAATGCTCTTTGGGGCAGTTGAAAAAGAAGTTCAAAACTTAGGTTGTTTAAATTACAACTACATTTTTGGAAAATTAAATATTCAACAAAAGCCAGCTAAGAGAATGTTCTTATTTATAACTATAGTGTCACAATGATGGTGCTCTGAATTCCAGTTAAGGAAGTTGTAATTACTATGTGAACAGACTGATCAGCACTAAAGAAAATATACTTGCACACCCAAAACCAGTAAAAGAGTGACTCTATAAGGATAGTAAAAAAAATCTAAATACTAAAGTTCTGTATGTGTTAAACAATCAAAGTCCAAAATGCAGGCAGAATAAAGTCCAACTAATCTGATAAATATTTCACTTAAACTTAAAGAGGAACAGTGAAGCCTTCTCAAGGCGCAGAAGTTATTGTTGGAACATAAAAAAAGAGAAATGAAACACAATTATCTAGTACAGGGGTGGCCAACTGAAGTCGTCAATGGCCACCAACAGGTCAGGTTTTAATGCTATCCCTGCTTCAGCACAGGTGGTGCAGTCAATGACTGAGCCACCTATGCTGATACAGCAATATCCTGGAAAACCTGACCTGGTGGTGGTCCTTGAGGAATAGAGTTGGCCACTCCTGCTCTAGTATGTCTAGCAATCACAATGATTTCTAGCAAAGTCACTGTTGCGCTGACGTGTCATATTCAAAGTGTTTAAAATATCTAAGTTTATCCAAGATAATGATGCGAAGTGAAGATGTCGCTTAGAAAGAGACGTCAGTAAGCCGACGCAGCAATAAGCGAAACGTGTCGGTCTGCTTTCTGGTGTCACTTCTTAAGCGACATCTTCCCTGTGTGGTCTAGAGGCAACATCGCTACTCTGCGGGCTCCGAAGCATTCCCTCACCCCTGGGTTATCAGCTTCACATTGGCCCTCCCCTGTAACGGCGTTATGATAGCCAGATAATTTTGATTATGGTATAGAATAGCGGATTATAGTCATTTATATTGGTGTTGTCACTTTTACCGACTATCTGTTTTATTAGCCTTATGTACTGGATTCTCTGAGATTACAAGGCATCTATAGTTGATTTTAGAACTAACAGCTTCTGTTTGTCCTGGCCTGGGCTATATATTGTTACATTTTTAGGATCCATTTTAACTACAATATTATCAACACCCAGGGAATACTCTATTGTAACATTGTTTAGTGATCTATACAAAATTCTGGGTCCTAGCAAGACGCCCCTAGACAACAACTAGACACCCCTTAATTTAAGAATATTTGTAATACATGGTTTTAATTCATATTCTTGTATTTTATTTTTAGTTAGTGTAACTGAAAGTGACGCTTTTAGGAACTTGTGTGGATATTGAGTACTTTATACAGTGACTTTTCCTTATATAGTGCTGAACTCCCTTTTCCTGCTGCACTTATCCAATATCACGCCGAGCAAGAATTTTATTATTACTTTGTCAACCAACAAGTATTGCAATATACCAAAAAAAGCATTTTTTTTTTTTGAGATCAATACAGCAACTTTTTATTTCAGAACCTTATACCCGCTAAGGCCCAGGGGACGGCACCGCTGGTGCCAATGTGGCAAGCCAATTAAAGTTGAAGGCATTTTATTTCAGTATTGATTTTCTACTTTTAATCACGTCTGTGCGGGGGGTCCTACAACATGTTCGGTGCTCGCGCTGGACCCTTCAGCACTGAAGGGATTTGTAATTGTAGTTGTTTTTAACTTGCCTTCTGGATAGAAACATTTGGTGTTTAGGGACGGCGGATAGTACTGTATGCTTTGCTGGAAATCAGGTGGTAAGGTAGGACTGCAATGTGATCTGCCCGCTGTAACAATCATGTTGCTCAATTATAAGGTATGACAACCTATAGCAAGGTAAGTAAGGCTAGGAAATCAAGCTCATTCTTATTATGAAGTAGTTGGAAAAAGATAGATGTCTAATGTCAGTGCTTCAGCGACATCCTGGGATAAGCTTATGTCCATAAGTCTGAAAACACCACATAGTTGTAATAAAAATGTGTGCAGAGTTCATTCGTGAATAGCTGTGAGTCAAAGTAATAATATCCATCAATTGAAAACAGAACCAAATACCTCAGGGGTGAATGTGTGCATGGAGGTTCGAGGTTGGTGGTAAACAGGGGAAGGCAGGTATCTGTAGTCACCAACAAGGCAGTGACCCCAGATATCCCGTCGATGACCCCTGAATGACCCACGTATTGAGGCAACATGCATGAACCCTCTTAAAGGAGAGGATGTTCTTATATATTGAAACAGCTCCCAAACTATTAAGGGGAAGCCCCAGTACTCAAGAAACTTGGTAGGCGTGCTCCCTGCCGTATGGCAAACAAAAACAGGAAAAGAAAAATGGCAGTGTGCCGACCAGGGCTAGGATGCAAAAGATCTAATAATGGGATTTTTTTATTTGCTACATGGCAAGTAATAACAATGGAGCTAGATGGTGGGAATCATCTCATTAACATATTATTACAAAGAACAATGTATTCTACAGGATTTCAATATTGTCTATGATATACATTGTTACTTACACTGCAGTGTATCTGAGACACAAGGAGATGTGATTTGACAGTGAGTCCACCTCTTTCAGGGAAATGACATTACCACTCATTATCCTTGCAATAAGAATATGGCCAAGGTGTCTTCTGGGGCAAGAAGATGTTTTATGGCAGAGCACTGCTTACTAGGCATGGGCTTGTCTCTGTTCTCCATAATTACAATAATGTAAGAGTTCTTTGGAACATTCTCTTAACAAAATGTCATTCAATATTGGGTAAAATATTACACTGCTGAATATAAAAGTGTTCCCTCTGGACATTATATACAGTATATATAGCTATTTGTTTAAATCAAAAAGACTATTTAGGTTAAGTTAAAGGGTGAAAGATCTCCAGGGGACAATCACGATCTTGTTTCTTTATCCTGGTTGCCACATACTTGAAGTTGGCAATGTGTTGGCACCTCACCTTTCCTTTGCCTAACTAGTCAAATTAAAATCCCTGCATGATTCTTATTGATAATCAAAGTAATTGCTACAGAAAGAAATGTCAAATTATGATGGAATACACATGTAATATGGTAAGTCCATTCTACCCGTCTCTCCCACTGTTACGTATGCCCCATAGTAAGTTCAAGGCAGTAACAGGTTAATTCTGTGGGTATTACACCCCCTGCAGCCTCCTCTGTGATGGACAGAAGTGAGGTGGTGACTCCTGACCTGTGTAAGCCTATCAGGATAGGTACAGATCATGAGCCTGCCCCTTCTGGAATCCTAATCAGAGGAGTGGCCCAAAGTTATAGCAGTCTTGCTCTGCCTTCCAAGGTGAGAGCAAGGACTGTCAGCTGCTCCCATTGTGTGGATGAGCTGGCCCGCCTAAAGGCATGAGGCCCACCTAGACTCAAGGCCCCATACTATTGAGCAGGCACCATCCTGAAGTCCTGGGATGTTGGACTTTAAGAACTATGCTGTATGAAGAGCTGCTGCAGCATGTCCAATAAACCTACTTGTTCACTATCTCTGCCTGGGTGTCAGTTCCTGGGCAGGAGGGGAAGGGAGTGCTGTGAGGGAGCTGACATCCTACATCCTAGCCCATCACAGCTGGAGGCGCTGAAACAAGGAGTAAGAACCCAGAGACCACCCAAAAGCCTGTCCTGTTGCCCCTCACCACTGCGGCTACTCAGCTCTCCTGAACTAGCAGCTATGCCTCAGCACAACACTAAGAGTAATTCAGTCCTTATCCTAGAGGGAGGGGGGGGGGGGGATGGGTTACACACATATACAATGTAGTTATTTCTAGAAATAGTTTTCTCAACTTTTAATGTACTTTTAAAATGCTTTTCTTTGAATGTCCACCTAATTATATTTCTAACCTACCTCTTTGAAATAGGATGCTATATTTCCCAAATGTCCACCTTTCCCTCTAGTACCTCAGAAGATGCGAGAACCGTTTGCAATTAGCATTCAAGATCTTGCCTCCAATGTGCTCCAAGTGTTTTCAGAAATCAAACTCTGTTAAACATGTTTGCTATTATTATGTTCATTATCTATTGGCTAAATAATAACATTGCTAAGATGTCAGCATGCCAAATAATCTCATTAACAGAAAAGCTTTCATTGTCCTTGACAATTCTGACACTGTCAGTCAAGCCTTTCTTTCCCTCTGGGCCTTTCTTATGAGCTTTTCAGATTCCGAATAATTTATAATGAGTAAATCAAAGAATCCTCTAACATGTTAATAGCCTTAATTTTCTTTATCTCCTCAAGGTCTTAAGATTTTGATTGCTGTGTTGAAAATATAAGACCGCTGATTATAAATTAAAACTTGTCAACGGTAAAAAGTGCTGATCTAAGAATCAATGAGTGAGGGAGCAGTCACACTCTGCATAAGAATTGCCTTCTTACTCTGAAACAACCCACAGTAGGGTTAGAAAGATGAATATTAAGCAAATCTATGCAAAAGAGAACAACACATTATAATTTGACATATTCAATTAAGTCCTGATTGATTTGTTGGTTAACAGTAAAGACTGAAAAACAATAAATGACATTATTACCACTGTGTGCCAGATGAAAGTTCTGTAAAGGGTACCATTAATTTAATTATTTAATTATCGCTGTGCACATTTAAATGGAATGATTTATTCAGTATAAATGAAATGATCATAGAAACAAATTGTGCTACGCTGTGCCGTCTGATTTGTCGAGCTGTAAACCAAGGTGAGACACAGCGCACCAAGTTTTAACTGAACAAAAAATCAAAACTACGTTTCAGTTGTGTTTGGATTGAAACATACTGAACATTAAGAAGGGCATTTATTACTTTGCAATACGTTACTAGCCACTTGGGTACATGTAACAGGGAATTAACCCTGTCTCAATGAGGCTTCACTAGAAAGCCTCTGTGGTCTGAGGAATTCAGCAGCTCAAAACAATTAATCAGTCTCCACCTGGTTAATCAGACCAGTGTAAAAGCCTCCTGCTGTGAACTAACCTGGAGACTCTTGAGCACACAGGATTACTGTGTGCTGATATCAAGACAACAAGGGAACAGACTTCCAGGGTGCAGCAAACACAGGAACCTACCAAAGGCTGGCCCCTCAACGTACACCCATCCAGACCCAGAGACTATCATGAAAGGCCATCTGCTTTGAGGTACCGCTTGAGACTTTGGGGTGATAGGCTGGCAAGGGGCGGGGTGTGGGCATGCATTTCAAGGGAGGCTGTTCCTTGTACAATGTATTAGCCCAGCCACCAAGTTCTAAAGCAAAGATTTAAGGCCAAGTTTTATTCTGCGAATGTTTATTTATTCCTATGGAGGCAGATTCGATAATTTGATTAGCCGAGTTGTCTGCATAGAAATGCGGATCAGAGGCAGCAGCTTGGTGTCAGGTCATATGGTAAGCGGGGAAGGGCGGAAGATCAGGTCTAGGGATGGGCTCTCAGCGGTTGAGACCCTTTGTTCCCTCCAGACTCTCTGGCGCCTACCCAGTGGGCGGTAAGGGATTGGCCAGGGAAAATCATTGCCGAAACAGAGCTCAAAGGCACAATTTCCATGGGCCAGTTCGAATTTCCCGATTGCTGGCATCCTCGTCATCACAAGTCGGGCCTGAGGACCTAAGCACACCCCCTCCTCTGGTGCAGCAAGATGAGCCTTAGGCTTGTGATTGGCTGTTACCGTTGGATCCGTGCTCTGATTGGTCGGCGCTCCATGTTCCATGTTAAGGATAGCCAGTGGGGGCTATGTAAGGAGCGTGGCCGATCCAAGTACCAGAAAATATCCAGACTTGGTCTGTGGAGGCACATAGCAGGCTTTTCAAAAGTGCTCTGCTCAGAATAGCAGAGTACTCGGCAGGGAAGTGCTAGAAAAGCCTGGCCACTGGAAGACAAGTTCTGCAGGCGAGGACAACTTCCAAGAACAACTGGAGATCAAACGAGCGGGAGTGGCAAAGTGGCTATTGCGAGAATATACCCTTGTAGTTCCCGGGACGGGAAGCAGACAGAGTAAGCCTACCTGAAGCAGGTCCCTGCACCTAGTTGAGGCTAGTGTCTTCCCCAGGCCCCCAGTTGGTGTTTATGTACCCTGTATTTGTGTATTTTGTCATGTCTGCGGGATTGCCCGAATAAACCTCATTTTATTCAACTGCTTTGTTCCATCTGGTGATTGTGATCCCAGTGGTTTTGGAGGAAAAAGTACTGGTCTCCCGTGACAACAATGTCTTGTACTTTTTGGCAGGATGACTATTCTGCCAGGTACCGGAAATTGGTGACTGTCATCAAAATGATAAAACTTGCTTTATTTCCTCATTTTTAATGCTGTGTTCCTATATATTTTTAGCAGCTACGGTAAGAAATGAGGTATTTTTAGCGGTACCAGGCTGATGTCTTCCCCGCTAAAAACAACGCAAATTTTTTGATGAAAATACAGCAATTTTTCCATATGATGTATTTAGGCCCATGTGCCAAATGCCAACATTTTGGTCATCGAGACATTAATCAGGCAAGCTCTGAGATAACGTAGAAAATAGATTTATAATCTTATTTTTTTTATAAATGGTCAAGATTAGAGCACAGTAAGATGTGCAAGATATTAATACATCACCATATATAGTATGTAGGTATATAAAGTTAAATTATAGCAAGTAAACATATTATGAATATCTATCGAATTAGTCATATGCTGTAATAGTTAAAATTATGTATAATGCAATACATATGTATTAATGGGAAGAAAATTACTATCTTGGGGACCTAAAGAACAGATGACATAGGCCCCTACTTAATATAGTGTCTAGCTGATAATGCATCATTTGGGATGTATTCACTTTCACTTTAATTGATGTTAACAATCAAGAATGATGTGTGAACAACTTCACATCATTTTCAATACAGGGAAAATAGATAATGAGCAAAGTGATTTACAATCCTAATTATTCAACTTTATCTATTAGACCAAGACACATTCATTGACAGGATTTACAGAAGTACACCAGAGCATGCTGAAAACTTGGGGAGAAAAAGATCTTGTAGGTACAGTATCAACACCAAGTGTTGCTAAATAATACGGGTACTTTCATTGGTATTGTATTGTATGTCTTTATTTATATAGCGCCATTAATGTACATAGCGCTTTACAGTAGTAATACATGTGGTAATCAAATAAATAACAGATAATATAAATAACAGATCATGGGAATAAGTGCTTTAGACATAAAAGTAACATTAAGGAAGAGGAGTCCCTGCCCCGAGGAGCTTACAGTCTAATTGGTAGGTAGAACATACAGAGACAGTAGAAGGGAGTTCTGGTAAGTGCGTCTGCACGGGGCCAAGCTTTATGTATCATGTGTTCAGAATATCCACAGTGTTTTGGTTTTGGAGAAACTCATTTGAAAAAAACCATGTGGGAAAGTTTTAGGTTTTTTTTTGTACATGTATTTGTTGTAATGTCTTTTGTTTTTTTTTGTTTTTTTATTAAGCAAAAGTTCACTAGTTTTTCTTGTCTTTCTTTCATATTTAGGAACATATTTTATCTATCCAATGCATTTTTAATTCCCTTATTGTATTAGCCTCTTTCACCTCTGATGGGAGGCTACTCCATGAATACACCACCCTTCCTATGAAGAATGACTTCCTCACCTTCCCCCTACACCTGCCACCCTGCAGTTTCAGAGCACAACCTCTTGTTCTAGAATTTCTTTCTCTGAAATATATGCTTCCCTCCTGTACTTTGTGGAAATGATCTCCTGAACGAAACACAATCCTCTATGGGTGGTTTCACCAATGATCTATGAAGTGGCATCATCACTTTTTGCTGCTAATACAGATGCAATCCTGTTCAATCCTTTAACAGTGCAGGGGTTCCAATCTTCTGAATGGAAGCCCCGTAGTGTTAGTCCTTCTGAGCCATCTGTGTGGAGGAGCTGTGCAGAGGGACACACACTCTTCTATGGTACAGAAGCAGTCTCTGTGAGTGTGTTGTGTCCCATAGCAGCTCAGAAGGTAAGAATCAGTCTCAGTGAGTGTCCAACCTGTTGATGTACAGTAGACGACAGAATATGGCGATCTTCAGTATGTCATAAGGGAAAACTATAGGACCATATTATATCTACGTCATCAAGGGGGCTGGGCAGACACAGAGACTGCTTCTTGCCTTCTGAGCTGCTCTGGGACATGGCACGCTCAAGGAGACTGCTTCTTAGCTGCTCTGGGACACAGCACACTCACGGAGACGGCTACTGTACCATAGAAGAGTGTGCCATGTCCCGCTGTGCAGCTCCTCCACACTGTCTGGCTTGGAAGGATTAATGCTGTGGGTGCCATTCAGAAGCAAGGTCCTCCACAGCTTTAATCCTCCCTTTCCACAATCGATCCCCGCAGGCACTGTCCTCGGCGCTGCAGAATTTTGCTTTTTCGGCCGTGGTGCTGGGGACAGTGGGTCTTGCTACATCTGTACCTATCCCTAAACAAACTAGCATCCTGTTGGCTCTGCCCATTGCTTTGTTACATTGCTCGCCTACTGTTAAGTCACCTGAAAGAATGACACCCAGGTCCCTTTCCTCTATAGTAGCTCCAATTATAGTACCAATAATCCTGTATTCTGCCTTTGGATTTTTGTGAGCCAACTACATGGTTTTGCCCTTTAGCCATTAAATTATAGTTGCCACACTCTTGACCATTCATCTTATCTACATAAATCATTAATAATTTTGATTACTCACACCTGAACTGATCTTTGCTACATCTGCAAAAAGACACATTTTCCCTTCAAAACCATATTAAACTTCACCAGTAAAGATTTTAAAGAGCATGACCCCAGTATGACTGGGGTTCCTCATTGGTCACAGTCCCCATATCTGAATGTACTCCACTTAACACAACTCTGTTGCTTATACTTTAACAAATGTCTTTTCCACTAAATCACTTTAAAGTACAATCCCAAGTATTGAAACTTGTTTATAAGTCTTCTAATAGTCTGTGGAATAGTGTCAAAAGCCCTAATACAATATAAATAAGCTACATCTACCGTTTCACCCTGATTTAATATCTTAGTCACCCAGGCAAAACATTACATTAGAATTGTTTAAGATGATATCTCCCCAGTAAATCTGTGCCGACTATGGGGCCTATTCATATCTGTGATAAGTGGTTTAATGGATGATAAATGTCCTTATAGCATGATACTGCCTCCTTTGCTATTCACAAAGCCGTGATAACATTGCAGTATTGCGCTATAATGACTTTTTAACAACCATTAACAGCCAGAGCCAAAAACGTCACCCGACAGGCCCAAAAAAGCCAAAATCGCCGTGTTAATTTGATGGGCCATTAAGAATCTCACATAAATGTTGAGGCATTTACTGTGAGACTGCCCCAGAATTTCCCAGGTAAGTGTTCTAATACTGGTGGCTTCACCTTTAGTGACAAAGCATGCCCATATTATATGGGCATGCTTTAACACTGTGCCATTCAATGGGTAGCACGGGGGAGGGTGGGGGAAGTGTCCCCGGGAGGGTGGTAGGCCTAGGGTCGCGGGTGGTTAACCCCTTCATTACCATAGCGGTTAATACCTCTTGTAATGAAGGGGTTAACTCCTCCTGCAACCTTCCCGGTAGGCCTAACCACCCACCCTGGGCCAAGTCTCCCCTTCACTCACCCCCTATGCCCCCAATAAACTTGCTATTGTGCCTTAACCCCTTCATTGCCTCAGCGGCTAGCCACAAAGGTAAGGAAACTGCTTTAATGTAATTTTGAATACTAGTGTATGGGAGCAGGGGGTCTCCTGACCTGAACCAGTTTAATTTTTGACTGCTTCCCGAATTACATGCCCTGGTATGGAGTATGGGGTGCTGGTATCGCCGCCATTTTTAAATCCTCTGCGTCGCTTGACCGGGGGATTTAAATACTGGAGGAGATACCGGTGCCTGTAAATCTGAAAGCAGGGGATCCCCGAGGCTGAAATCAATGCAATTCAGTTCAAGAGACCCCCGCTCCCACACACTATTAGTAAAAATTAAATTAAAGCTGCTTTATTACCATAGCGGATAGCCGCTACGACAATGATTTTTTTTGTTTATTTGGGTTTTTATACTAGTGTGCGGGAGGGAGCAGGGCGTCTTCTGAGGTGAACCGCATTGACTTCAGCCTTGGGGACCCTTACGTCCCGAGATACCGGCCCCGTTATGGGGTGACGGTATCCCACTGCAGGATTTAAATCCCCTGGTCATGTGACAGAGATTTAAAAGCACAGGGGATACAGGCACCCCTTAACCGGGGTCTGTATTTTGTGAAGTAGGGTGTCTCTGAGGCTGAAATCAATGAGGTTCAACTCAGGAGACCCCTGCTGACGTACACTATTATAAAAATCAATATTTTAACTGCACGATTGCCTATAAGAGCCGTGCATGGAGACGCAGCGTCTCCATGCACGGCTCTTATAGGCGATCATCCAGTTAAACATATAAGCAAGGCTTCCCGATAAAAAACTGACTGAACAAGATAAGGGAAACAAAGGTGATGTTCCCAGCACGCAATGTGGATAAAACGAAAAAAAAAAACACTGGAATATGCCAAAATATATAAATTGTATTGAAATAGAAATACACAGTATAGGATTACAATCCGAAGGCTGCTACAACTTTCCTAGGGACAATCTATGCATACTCAAGCCCAAAACTGGCATGATGGTAGGGGAGGGAAGGGAAAACAAGGGGAAACACAAGGGGGATAAGGTAGTGACAATAAACTAAAAAAGAAATTGAGTGGAGGCGCATTGACAAGTAGATTCAGCTTTATATATGCACATAGATTACACTAATAGCACAAACTTGAACTGATAATACATATAATATGGATACAATTGGGCTAAAATTATTAAAACAAACAGTTCAAGGATTAGACTTGTGACAGTGTGTGGTGAATAGAGACATTGCCTGTAAGAGAGGATACTGCCTGGGTTGCGGCTGCTGGCCGTCGGTTCCTTCTCAATCCTTCCTCTCCAGGGTTTACACCAGATGGTTTCTGCTTCAAGGCTGGATCGGGCGCATATGCTGCTGGGACTCGCTACAAGCGGGGCCTGTGGGTCTCTTTAGAATGCGCCGTCTAAGTGTGCCATATTTGGAGGCTCAAATAAAAAGCCTTATCAAGAAAGCCATGTGTGGTTGCATGTACCCTTCACATTAGTTCACTGCCTTCATTACTACTGTATCATGTTTTGCTGTTCAATAATTCAGGCTAGCAATATTGTTTCACCACCTCCCTTCAGACACCATGATCACCCGTGTTCGGAGCCATTGGTTTGCCAAAGCCGGGGTCAGGGGGAGCAGATAGTGGTAGAGCTAGCGGGAATAGAGGTTCAGTATCGTGTCTCTTCAAGAAGTCCCTCCCTGATCCCATAGTCTCTGGAACAAGCAGAGGGAACTGAGGCTGATCCGTGAGAGGCTGCAGCCTCTTTGATCCCCTGTGCACCTCCTCCAGCTCACTGGGAATAGTGCACTGGGGTGGGGGCATAATCGGAGCCGTGAGTTTGCCGAGCTGCTGCTTCTCCAGCAGCGCCTCCTTTTTTTTTTTTTTTTAAATCATCGATTCCAAGACGCATTCCAATTTCAGACGTGAAAATGGGGAAAAAAAGGTTCATCTTAGGATCGGGGAAATACGGTATTCTTTATTTTAACAGAGTTTCCATTATTATCCCCACCAGCGACATCGAGCAGCCTGGCCGACAGTTCCCGGCGTCTCGCCGACTTCTACTTGCGTGAAGTGGGACTACGTACGCTCTTTAGTCATGAGAAAACGTGGAATGAAAAGGTAAACTTTGCACGTTTCTTACCAGGAATATATAGTGCATATACACAAAAATAGCCAAATACAGGCATACCCCGCATTAACATACGCAATGGGACTGGATCATGTATGTAAAGCGAAAATGTACTTAAAGTGAAGCACTACCTTTTCCCCACTTATTGATGCATGTACTGTACTGCAATCGTTATATACGTGCATAACTGATGTAAATAACGCATTTGTAACAGGCTCTACAGTCTCCCCGCTTGTGCACAGCTTCGGTACAGGTAGGGAGCCGGTATTGCTGTTAAGGACATGATGACAGGCGCATGCGTGAGCTGCCGTTTGCCTATTGGGCGATATGTACTTACTCGCGAGTGTACTTAAAGTGAGTGTACTTAAAGCGGGGTATGCCTGTACAGCACTTTTCATTTGAACAGGAAACTGAAATGTAATTGCATTGTTCTGAAGGTTACTGTGCCGACAGCTACGGTAAGAACCCTGTTGTGATTATTATTTTTTGTTTTAGTGAAAATGATAAACTTGTTCTGAGCAGCACATCTGCCCTTGGAAACTAATTTATTGTCATTTTACCCTCCTTCATTTGGCAGTGATATGCTGGATGATGTCATGCTAATCATTATTATACTTTACTTGATGTATACTGTACACACTGCACTGTACTTTATTCAAGACTAGCTGAGAGACCAGGCGTTGCCCGGGATGTAATGTTCCCGTTCCTCTCTCTCCTCCCCCCTCTCTCTGTTTGTCCCCCATTCACATCAATCCAGTCCCCCCCCTCCCTCCCTCCTTTACAGCTTCATGTAGCGTGTGTGCGTCAGTCACTGTGTGTTTGCTCGCGCGTCAGTGAGTCTGAGGCAGAAACACAAACACACACAAACTGACTGACGCACACACAGTCAGTGTGTGCCTCAGTCAGTGTGTGCGTGCGTCAGTCAGGCTTTGTGTGCGCGTCAGTCAGTGTGTGCGTGCGTGCGGCAGTCAGTCAGTGTGTGCGCGCGGGGCGTCAAAGGCAGGGGGGGGCGTCAAAGGCAGGGGGGGGGGCGTCAAAGGGAGGGGGGGGGGCGTCAAAGGGAGGGGGGGGGGCGTCAAAGGGAGGGGGGGGGGCGTCAAAGGGAGGGGGGGGGCGTCAAAGGGAGGGGGGGGGCGTCAAAGGGAGGGGGGGGGGCGTCAAAGGGAGGGGGGGGGGGCGTCAAAGGGAGGGGGGGGGCGTCAAAGGGAGGGGGGGGGGGGGCGTCAAAGGGAGGGGGGGGGGGCGTCAAAGGGAGGGGGGGGGGCGTCAAAGGGAGGGGGGGGGGCGTCAAAGGGAGGGGGGGGGGCGTCAAAGGGAGGGGGGGGGGGCGTCAAAGGGAGGGGGGGGGGGCGTCAAAGGGAGGGGGGGGGGCGTCAAAGGGAGGGGGGGGGGCGTCAAAGGGAGGGGGGGGCGTCAAAGGGAGGGGGGGGGGGCGTCAAAGGGAGGGGGGGGGGCGTCAAAGGGAGGGGGGGGGCGTCAAAGGGAGGGGGGGGGCGTCAAAGGGAGGGGGGGGGGGCGTCAAAGGGAGGGGGGGGGGCGTCAAAGGGAGGGGGGGGGCGTCAAAGGGAGGGGGGGGCGTCAAAGGGAGGGGGGGGGCGTCAAAGGGAGGGGGGGGGCGTCAAAGGGAGGGGGGGGGGCGTCAAAGGGAGAGGGGGGGCGTCAAAGGGAGAGGGGGGGCGTCAAAGGGAGGGGGGGGGGCGTCAAAGGGAGGGGGGGGGGGCGTCAAAGGGAGGGGGGGCGTCAAAGGGAGGGGGGGGGCGCCTCAAACGCATGGATTCCTCCCCCTGCATTTCCTGCAGTGGACAGGAGGGGGGGGGCAGTGGACAGGAGGGGGGGGGCAGTGGACAGGAGGGGGGGGCAGTGGACAGGAGGGGGGGGCAGTGGACAGGAGGGGGGGGCAGTGGACAGGAGGGGGGGGCAGTGGACAGGGGGGGGGGGCAGTGGACAGGAGGGGGGGGCAGTGGACAGGAGGGAGGGGGCAGTGGACAGGAGGGGGGGGCAGTGGACAGGAGGGGGGGGCAGTGGACAGGAGGGGGGGGCAGTGGACAGGAGGGGGGGGGCAGTGGACAGGAGGGGGGGGGCAGTGGACAGGAGGGGGGGGGCAGTGGACAGGAGGGGGGGGCAGTGGACAGGAGGGGGGGGGGCAGTGGACAGGAGGGGGGGGGCAGTGGACAGGAGGGGGGGGCAGTGGACAGGAGGGGGGGGCAGTGGACAGGAGGGGGGGGCAGTGGACAGGAGGGGGGGGCAGTGGACAGGGGGGGGGGGCAGTGGACAGGAGGGGGGGGCAGTGGACAGGAGGGAGGGGGCAGTGGACAGGAGGGGGGGGCAGTGGACAGGAGGGGGGGGCAGTGGACAGGAGGGGGGGGCAGTGGACAGGAGGGGGGGGGCAGTGGACAGGAGGGGGGGGGCAGTGGACAGGAGGGGGGGGGCAGTGGACAGGAGGGGGGGGGCAGTGGACAGGAGGGGGGGGCAGTGGACAGGAGGGGGGGGCAGTGGACAGGAGGGGGGGGCAGTGGACAGGAGGGGGGGGGCAGTGGACAGGAGGGGGGGGGCAGTGGACAGGAGGGGGGGCAGTGGACAGGAGGGGGGGGGCAGTGGACAGGAGGGGGGGGGCAGTGGACAGGAGGGGGGGGGCAGTGGACAGGAGGGGGGGGCAGTGGACAGGAGGGGGGGGCAGTGGACAGGAGGGGGGGGCAGTGGACAGGAGGGGGGGGCAGTGGACAGGAGGGGGGACAGGAGGGGGGACGCAGTGGACAGGAGGGGGGACGCAGTGGACAGGAGGGGGGGGCAGTGGACAGGAGGGGGGGGCAGTGGACAGGAGGGGGGGGCAGTGGACAGGAGGGGGGGGCAGTGGACAGGAGGGGGGGGCAGTGGACAGTCACACACACACACACACACACACACACACACACACACACACACACACACACACACACACCTCAGTTGATGCGCCCTTTCTCAGTTCCGTTTGGCGCCGGAGGTGGGGAGCGACACCTACCTGTACTTCCGGGCGCCGCCACCGTCTGACTCGGCGCCGCGAGGGAGGAAGGGGGTCCGCCATCTTACGCGCCGCGTGGCAGCTGCGGGAAGTGAGGTGATTTGGAGCGGGGAGGGGGGAGAGGTGATTTGGAGCGGGGAGAGGTGATTTGGAGCGGGGAGAGGTGATTTGGAGCGGGGAGAGGTGATTTGGAGCGGGGAGAGGTGATGCCGCTGGGGAGGGGGAAGAGGTGATGCCGCTGGGGAGGGGGAAGAGGTGATGCCGCTGGGGAGGGGGAAGAGGTGATGCCGCTGGGGAGGGGGAAGAGGTGATGCCGCTGGGGAGGGGGAAGAGGTGATGCCGCTGGGGAGGGGGAAGAGGTGATGCCGCTGGGGAGGGGGAAGAGGTGATGCCGCTGGGGAGGGGGAAGAGGTGATGCCGCTGGGGAGGGGGAAGAGGTGATGCCGCTGGGGAGGGGGAAGAGGTGATGCCGCTGGGGAGGGGGAAGAGGTGATGCCGCTGGGGAGGGGGAAAAGGTGATTTGGAGAGGGGAGAGAGGTGTGTGTGTGTGTGTGTGTGTGTGTGTGTGTGTGTGTGTGTGTGTGTGTGTGTGTGTGTGTGTGTGTTATTTATTTTTTTGGACCTTTGGCCCGTCACTCCGCCTCAGGCCAATGAGAGGTGTGGGGGGCGGGCCAAGGGGGTGGTGTGAGTGTGTGAGGCCAATGAGAGGTGTGCGGGGGCGGGCGGGCCAAGGGACCAATGAGATTGCCGCTAGGGACACCGGACATCCAGCAGGCAGGCATGCATGCATGCAGGCAGGCAGGCAAACATACAGTGCTTTCACTAATATAGTATAAGATAAGCATGACAAAACAATTTTATATGCTATTCCAGTCTCAATGAAACAATAGAACATTTCATATACCGTTTCCTACCTACAGAATTAAGATTTCCTGTTCAGTGGACCAAAGATAGTCTAGCTCAAAGGGATTGTAGATACTGTTCAGTATGTTGGTAGGAATTCAATAACACTGTGAGTAAATGTAAACAGCAGCAGTATGATTTAACAATGATTGCATTGTTACCAAAAAAGATTTACTATCATCATTTTATAACACTGTAACCGTTCAGCTGCGATTAATAACATACACAGCTTCTACAACTTTACCAAAGAAGAGATTAAATACTAACAGTGTTTTAAATAAACATTATGAGCAATGTTTACACTAAATAATATCATTTTGATTTATTGTAGATATTAGTATAATGTTACACCAAAAAAAAAAATTACAATATCTTCCACAAAAAACTATTCATTGACTTAAATAAAAATAAAGCATGTAATTAAATAAGTTTTGTTTCTTTGATAGCTGGTGTGGATTTGTTTGCACTAGTACAGCCCCAGTGTGCAGACATGCTGCTCCAGACTTTGCTACATTTATTTTGAATGTGTATTGATGCCTTTATGGAACAAGGTAACATTCATACAATGCACTTTATATACGGATTAGGACAAAGGAACAACTCTATGGAAAAAGTACTAGTGTCAGCTCCTTTCTGCACAAATCATTTTACCTCCTTGTGTACAAGTTCCAACATGAGTTGAGATTTAAGTTGTTTGTTCTATTAACGTATATTGTTTGATGGACATCCCAAGTGATAGCCACTGATTCAGCCACTTGTGCTGATGCAGGGATATCTTTAACCTAACCTGTGGTGGGGTCTTGAGGACTGGAGTTGAGCACCCCATGGTTAGTAAGGAAAGCTTTTTTTTATCTTCGCCTTTCTATGCATATGCTGCGTTTGTCTGCTATTACATTGACCAAATAAGTTAAGCAAGGCAGTCCAATACTCTGTTATACACCAAAAATAATTCTTACAGCAGCAGTAATCAGATTTGTAAACACTTACTATTTTTCACATCATAAGGGCTTATTTCCCTTTCCTGCACCCGTGTCTGTGCATGCGCATCACTCAACAAGTGCCTCTATTCTAACCGCATCAAGAATACTTCTCACGTTTTAAAACATCAATATCCGTCCCTGCCTTCCCCACTGCTTCGTTGAGTTCATCCTATCTAAGTACTCTGACCTGTTTTGCCTCTGCTTTAATAGATCTTTGCCATTACTCATTCATACGATACGAACCCACATTTCCAAATAATTCAATTCCTGCTGCAAATATTATGGGGGGCTTTTGATCTAACATTGAACTTATTTTGCAGTTAGTCACTGATATCATTGGTGCCTTGTTAAGCATTCTCACTTTTGCCTTAACCTTAATGGTTTCTCTAATTAGAAAATGCTTACATATGAAGTATGAGCAGCTACATCTTGGACATGTTAAGTTTCTGCCGGTGGAGGGCCATCCAGGATGATATGATGGAGAGACATTTGAAGAATTTAGGGCAAAAGAAGAAAGAAAAGCGCTAATATCTCAAATTGTATACAAATAAATAGATATACATACGTTTACAAACAAAGATGTATCAAGTGGACACAGATATTAAAATATACAATATAAAATTTAAAATACATAAAATAACCTTATCCAGAGTATAGCAGCCAACATCCTTATAGGAGGGTTTCCACATCCCTCCTAATAGTAGAATTGGTCAGAAAAATGTAGGGCGTTTATGGCGCATAAACTCGGATGGTAGAGAGAGTCGGAACAGCCACTATTATATAAAAAAAAACAGGTGATAGACAGCACTCAAAAGGAGTAACAGAATGTGGTGCAGGGTGCAGCGGAACACTTATTCCCCTTAAAATCATATACAAACATACTCAAATGTTCCAGCACTCACTGTCTGAAAGAAAAAGCTCTATGAGAGGATTATGTCCAAAATACAAAGTGAATTTAATGTAAACACAATGTACCCTCCTCACTTTTATTGTGTGTTTTTCCCCTCTGTGTGTGTTGTCACTTCATTTTCCTGGGTCATTTTCCCCACTCCCATTCCCTGAGACTTTGCTTCCAATGTGGTTCACAACTCCAAGTCATTTTTTCTTGTGTTTACATTAAATTCATTTTGTATTTTGGACATAATCCTCTAGTTGAGCTTTTTCTTTCCGACAGTGAGTGCTGGAAAATGTGTGTATGTTTGTAACCACTATTAAATGTTCTGTGTTGACATATATTTAAAGGTACTTAGCTGTGCTTGAATGATGGTATACTCTCTTTAACAGATGTACTTGCTGCTTTCTCTGCTTGCACAGTGGTCTGTTGTATCTTGATTAAGAAGGGATGAAAGAATACATAGCGTAATACAATTTATTATAAAATCAAGAAAAGGAATCTGGTCACTCCACACGCAAAATGGCAGTATCCGCAGTTTCCAAGGCAGGGCGAGGCCCACATCCAGAGTACTAGGTTCCCCACAGTTTTCCGGTCGGTCTTCCGGTCCGATCACAAGCTATCACCACATTGCATTGCCTCAAAAGTCTGTTAGGTTAACGCGGGCACTCAATGTTACATTACCTAACTGCTGTTACTCGCATGCATCCATGGGTGCAACACCACAGTTGGGTATGATTTAATTATAGCATTATTTCCCTCTCCTATCCTCTCTCAACTTGGGTTAAAGGCCTATTTTAGGGACTGGAATGGAGTAACGCTAAGTCAAACTTAATGCCACGGTACTATAACGCAATGTTAGCATACAATAAAGTAACATTAAGCCTATGGGTAGGTCGCCTAAAAGGATTCACTACCTACAATGGATCTACATCTCTCCAGGACAAAGATCTACATAGAATACAGGACTATAATATAACCTCAATTTATTATTAGATACTTTGGTAGAATATGTACACAGAAAGCACTGTATAAATTAAGCAATTAGTTGAATATATTTATTAGTTACAGTTACTGTAACTTGCCAACTGCTCTTAATAATCCACGCCGAGGACAAAAGTTTATAAAAAATCGTTGTATTCAAACGTGGGTAATTGCCTTAAAAAAAAAAAAAGCTTTAAGAATTGCACAAAATGCAAACTAGAAGGGGGGAAAAACTTTTTAAAGCATTTGACTTGTTATTTTTATATAACTTTTTAATCACTTTCTAATTAGGATTCATAGCCATTACAAAAAACAACAACGATATGCACATGTATTTTGAAGCATCCTTTTAATGAGCTGAAGGAGATGAATACAGACACCAATGTCATTACGTTTGTCAAACTTGATGAGTGGAAAATAATTTACTTGCAAGCATTGTTCCCAGATCTTTCTAAAAACAGCTGATATTTAAAAGTATCAGAAAAACAAACATATATAGATAATATAATGTAACTAAGTATTATTATTCTTTTATATTAAGCTAGTATCTTCTGTTGCCTTTTTGTTGTTACATGAATGGTTTAATAATTTTTCTAGAAATGTTGTAAACGGAAATATATTTAACAGATGTCTGCCCTTACTGAGATTTTAGGCTCGAAATGCAATGTTACACATATTGAAAACGATGATGTATTTATAGATTTGTATTATAGTCATATACAGTATATTATTAGGATACATGTTGCTATGCAAACATCCATTCAGAGAGCGATGCACAAATATAGTCTGAGAATCCTTTAATATAATGAATAATATATTGCCACATTTATTGTTCACATCCCAATCTTATAAAGGATTTGAGCTCTAGTTGTTTCATGCTGTCGCAGTCCAGACAGACACTATTTTACATCCAAAAATGTAAACCAGAAATATGTAATTCCCTCCTCTTTCTGCCGTGTCGCAGCATGTGCAATGTGAGTAGAGATGGCTGTATGTGTCAACATTTGACCTTGAGGTCCCCGATATGAGTGGGGAGAAACAGTCTTTTATGCTTTTGTGCTACGAACCTACACATTAAATCCAGAACCTTTTTTCAGCCAAAAAGTGAGTTTGTTTGATTTTCATTTTACTTGAGTGCGGGTTCCAATTTGATTTGGTTTATGTACAGTATATTACTGGATAACTGAGACAGAGACATCCTGGAATTTCAGAACCTAACTGTGAGAAATACTCTACATGAAGAGTCCAGAATACTACTACAAATGTTTCCTTCTTAGATTAGCATACAGTATATCTCGGATATCTCAGGTGTGCTAATATTTGTCTTGAAAAGGTGTAGTGCGCGCTGTCCTTAATTTCTATCTCTTCCTGGTCTATGTACTTCTCCCTGCCGCTCCCAGTCCCCCGTGATCAGCGGAGAATATCCAAACGTAAACACACACAAAGGGGCGCATGAGAGAAGAAACAAAAGACAAATTAGTCAATTGAAAAAATGTATAATTACACTAGGAACATGTACAACTTACATAAAATTATGAGGTGGATCACAATGATCCCAAACGTCTGCGATATCCCTAATGAGGGCCCCAAATGCTCAGAGACCCTCTGCCAAAAGTCCAGATTTTCCCAGGCAAGTGTTCGGATACTTGTGGCTGCATCAGTATGTATGTCTTTATTTATATAGCACCATCAATGCACATAGCGCTTCCCAGTAGTAATTCACGTGACAATCATATAAATACCAAATAATACAAATAACAGATCATGGGAATAAGTGCTTCAGACATAAAAGTTACATTTAGGAAAAGAAGTCCCTGCTCTGAAGAGCTTACAATCGAATTGGTAGGAGGAACATACAGATACAGTAGGAAAGCATACTGGTAAGTGTGTCTGCAAGGGGCCACGTTTTATGTATCAGGTGTATAGTGTTAGCCACGAAGCTACTCATATGCTTCGTTAAGCAGGTGTGTTTAAGATGAGTCTTAAAGGTGGATAGAGAGGGTGCTAGTCGGGAATTGAGGGGAAGGGCATTCCAGAGGTGTGGGGCAGTCAATGAGAGAGGTTTAAGGTGAGAGAGGGCTTTGGATAAAAAGGGGGAAGAGAAAATACATCCTTGAGCGGAACGCAAGAGTTGGGATGGTGCATAGCAAGAAATTAGGGCTGAGCTGTAAGGAGGAGCAGAAGAGTGTAAAGCTTTAAAAGTGAGGAGGAGAATTGAATGTGTGATATGGGATTTGATAGGAAGCCTAGAGTAATTTCAGCAGGAGAGGTGCTGAGACAGATTTAAGAAAGAGTAGAGTGATTCTTTCAGCAGCATGTAGAATAGATTGTAGGGGAGACAGGTGAGAGGCAGGAAGGCTGGACAGCAGGAGGTTACAGTAATCGAGATGGGAGAGAATGAGGGCCTGTGTCAGTTTTAGCAGTCGAGCAACAGAGGAAAGGGCGTTTTTTTGTGATATTGCGAGGGAAAAAGCGGTTTTTGAATGTGAGAGAGGAGTCGAGTGTGATCCCTAGGTATTATGCTTGCGCTACTGGGTGTATGACTGAACTTCCAACAGTAATGTGGAAGGAGGTAGTGGGGCCAGGTTTGTGAGGAAGTATGAGGAGCTCTGTTTTGCCATGTTAAGGAGAGGTCGATGGAGGAGGTTTTGGCAGAAAAGATGCTGAAAGTACGATGGGAGAGGTAAGAGGAGAACCAGAATAAAGCTTTATGAATGCCAAGAATATGGAGAATGTGAAAGAGAAGAGGGTGGTCCACTGTATCAAATGCAGCAGAGTGGTCTTGTAGTATGAGCAGAGTTTAATGACCTCTGTCTTTGGAAGTACGGAGATCATTAGTAATTTTATTGAGGGCTGTTCGGTGGAGTGAGCAGTATGGAAGCAAGATTGTAGAGGGTCTAGGAGGGGGAATAGGTGTTGAGAAAATGGAACAAGCGAGAGAATACAGGACGTTCAAGGAGTTTACAGGTAAATGTCTCTGGCAAGTTATGTTTGCTCATTTTTGATCATTAATAACTACTTGTGGCTGTTTTTCCACCATAAGCACTGTTTCTCTTTTTATAAATAAACAACACTATTTATCATAATAAAGCGCCAACATATTCTGTAGTGCGGTACAATGGGAGAACAGAATTACTTAAATTACATAAAGAGAATGGCCAATAAGTACAAATAAATACAAAGGTAATTTACTTTAGTGATTCATTTTAGGTTTTCATAATTTGAAAACTTGTGCATTTTATGCTTCATTTACAAACATTCTCAATGTTTTCAAGTGGAAATGTGCTAAGTTCATTACAAAAGTTCCAGCAAGTTTCAAGAAAACTTTTCTGACATTTTAGCAAACTTTTTTCAAGTTCACCATTAAACTGTTGAATTTCTTATTCTTAAGAACTACATTCAGTTAATCAGATTTTTTTCAAAGTTTTGTTACACAAACAGTCCAGAGTGTCTAGAAGCCTGTGACCATCACCTAATTTGGAGAATCTTGTATGGTTCCAAGTGGGAAATTTGCACTGACGACTTTACAAATGTGTATATGTTCATAAAATGTATACTATCCTTGTAGGTCCCATGGTTGCCACATTCGCAAAATTGGGGAGAGATTTTGTGCATGTCTATTTCCAAGCATACGCTAATCAGTATTGTATGCCTGAAAATGTATCAAATGCTGTTCTTAATTGTCAAATATGGCAATGCGATGCTCTTTATTAAGCCCTACATTTAAAATCTGTAATCCTTTGTATAACATAAATTATTCAGAAATACTGTACATACATGGCTCATATCCAACCGGAGGTTACCATCAGTGGTCATTTGTAGATTCTTACTGTAATTCATGGTTGCTGCTTCAGAGTTATGAATGGGACCAGGTTTGTAAAGGTGATATTCAACATAACAGCCAAGATTCTCAAATGTCAACTCCAGAATATTTGTATTTAATTAGTAACACATCCATGACCTAATGTGCATGTCACAATGAGTGGCCTTTTCTGTAGTTTAAAGGGTCTTAGTCTTTTGGCTGCACTACGGATCTGGCAGTATGAAAACTTGTGCACCTTCCAACAGGACTGCTTTTTGACCACACTGCTACTGTATGTGTTGTATCCCGCTATCTTTACCATCATGTAATTAAGAATACTCCCAGGCTCATTCTAGATTGTATTGTTGTCATCAAAAATGTTGGTCTTATTCCATACTCCTATTTCCCACTTAGATTTAGGGTTCTGAGTCTGCCATCTGCTTCCTGAAATATAAGAAATGTTGACATGCCAACCAAACTTCAGATCTTGCGTTCACCTGGGGATTAATCCATGGAAAGCCAGGAGCAAGAGGCCGGAACTTCCTCCTGGCTTCAGGTTTTATGCCTAAAACCCCTCCCCCGGCCGCTCTTGAGGCCAATCCGGTTCAGGGAGGCCGAGCCCCCCGGTCATCTGCTGTGCCGCCCATTCAGGCTAGTCCAGCTTTCATAATCCTGACCGCAGCTCTGCCGGTGTCTGAGGCAGGAACGAGGTGAAACCTTGTTTCTTCTGACTTGGGCTCATAGTAAATACGGTTGCCCTCCTTAAATGCTCAAAGATCAAAGGATTTCACCGCCCCAGAGATGCAGGCCCCCTCCATAAAGTCGCAATGATGATCCCTATTCCGGTTCTAGGTCTCCTTGAAAACAAGCAAATCTAGCATAACGTACTGTACGCTGTATGTCAAAAAGAACCCCAGGTTGCAAAATGTACATCATAAGGTCATCCAAGAGCTTTAAGTGCGCACACTTCCTACTGTACCTCGCTGTTATTCATGTCAGGGAGGGAATTGGGTATCCAAACTCGTCCATCTATACTACTGTATATCCACGTGTGTGTGTGTGTGTGTGTGTGTGTGTGTGTGTGTGTGTGTGTGTGTGTGTGTATGTATATATATATATGTGTATATGTATATGTATATATATATATATATATATATATATACTACAGTATAAAACATGTATTTACTAGGGATGGATAAGAAAAGAACAGAAAATTGCAAAGCCCGCCAATAGTTACATAGTAGATGAGGTTTAAAAAAGACATACATCCAACCTAAGCTAAATTTAGACGACAGATACTTTATTCCATATCTATAGTTACTTTTTGATCCTGAGGAAAGCAAACAAAAAAAACCATTGTCATATCATCCAATGATATTTCATAAGGGGAAAAATAAATTCCTTCCTGACTCCAAGAATTGGCAATCGGATTAATCCCTGGATCAACATCCTTCCCATGTATACTTATTTGGTATATCTCTGTATACCTTTCCTTTCTAAAAAGATGTCCAACTTTTTTTTTGAACAAATCTATTGAATCTGCCATTATAGTCTCCATGGGCAATGAATTCCACATTTTAACTGCCCTTACTGTAAAGAACCCTTTCCTTTGTTGCTTTCCTACAACCTTAAGGGATTGCCCCAAGTCCTTTATACTGCCCGTGGGATGAATGAATAGATCTTTTGAAAGTTCCTTGTATAGTGTAATTCTGTTTTTCAATATAAAAGGTAAGTAATGCACTTACAATGTCATAGACAAATATCAGCATACAATGAAACACAGTGTGGCTCAACACGGGACTCTGCTGTTCTCTTGAATTTAACACTGTTTTCCCACTTTTGTTGTTACAATCATGCAGCGTCACGGAGGCTTCCCAAAGGGATGGGAGCTCTGATAGGTCAAAACGGGCATTCTAACTCTGCTATCCCAACTAGTGTTATTAATGTGACTGTAGGGGTTAACCAGGCTCTCAAAGGTTAAGCCCGTATTGGTTACCCCTGATTCGTGTATAAGGGTCCAGCAGAGTAGTTTCTTGGGCCCAGTAACATTGTACTGTTTCCATATACTGTCTGTAATAAAAGTATTTTTGGTGTATTTCCCTTTCCGTGCATGCCAACGAGCAGGGATTGGTAGGGTGGGAGTTTGAAGGGGGGTTTTGCAGAGGATCCGTCTGCCATTTTTTGTGCTATAACCACAATTAACCCCTCTCACTCCTAATGGTTCATGTCACATAACCTATTAATGGTATAAAAGTATATGTATTCATAGGATTTAACTACTCACATCATCAAGGTGGATTTTCGTTTCCATTCAATTTACATTTAAAAAAAAATTTAATTTCCCCCCCCCCCCCCCCCTTTTTTTTTTTTTTTTTTTTTTTAATTACACTTGGATTTATTTAACAATCCATTTTACGGTGAGTGGTTTCAGGAACAGATCACCAGGCGCACGAATTTTTCTTTCGTTAACAGAATGTGCCTTGGAGGTAGGGGTCCGGAGTTGTCGGTTCCCCCATAAATGTACCTGGGAATCATGCCTGATCCTCAGATACTGTACATGAAGGCACATTGTCCCGGCAATATCTCCCCTTATAAACGCAAGCGTTACCCACTACTAGGGTACCCTGCTTCAGCATATCTCAGAAAGGTGAATGGGGCACAGGAATGAATAGGTATCTCTGTAGCTGAGGGAATACCTAGGTTAAGGGGGGAACCACAGCTAGTGCCGAGGTGACCCAGAACCAGTGTAGGGTTTGTGGGTGCCCCAACCGTATATAAGGTTGAATTGGGACTCTGAGAGTCCAGACTGAGTCTAAGAAATTGTGTATGGTGAATAAGGCAGCTAGGAATAAAAGTACGTCTTTCTTATTCTGCCCCCTATACCCAGAGGCTCAGAAGTATATTAAACCTATACCTTCATGTATTAAAATATATTTTAATAATGTAATGAACAGTATTGTATGAATGACTCCTGTATGGAGTATAACAGAAAATGTGCCTGATGGATTTAGAATAAGTATAAGTAAATAGAGATGGTGCGTACTAAGCTTGGATAGAAATATCTATCCACCTCCCTATTTTGCATTTTTGGTACTGGTGCTTTGACTGGGGCATTCTACCCCTTGAGCAACAAGCTTAGTACGCACCATCTCTATTTATTTATACGTATTCTAAATCCATCTGGCACATTTTATGTTGTACTCCATACAGGAGTCATTCATACAATACTGTTCACTTTGTGCTCTCCTATTTTATTGTGTTTTTGTTTGTTAAGGATCCTGGATAGATCCTGATGGGGTTGAGCCTCAGGAGGAAACTCCAATATTAAGGGTACTTGTAACCCCCTTAAGAAGGTAGTATCTCTGTTATTTGTCACTGTACTACATTCCACCTTTGAAAGAGAGCGCCCAGGTATTCTTTGTTTCTTAATAATGTAATGTGATGTTACATTCTGAACCGATGTCCAAATAGGCTGCCCGAGCTAACCCATAGGTGCCGGTAAGTCTGCTGGACATCGGAGTTCCAAGCAGTCAGAGGATGCCAGAGGTGTTAGTAGCATTTGGGCAGCAGGGAAAGGTGGAGTACCAGGTCTGCAGATCAAGGGCTATCGGTAGAGCCTGTCCCAGAAGTTGGCATTGCAATAGCCAGTGACAGAGGTGGCAAACTTGCGCATGTCCCTTGGCTATTTCAGATTTACCACTGACCTGGCTTTTCTTGCCGGTTTGGCTCTGATTGGTTGCTTGGGAATTTTCCCACGTGTTGATTGGTTACTGAGTTTTGTGAATGAAACTAAGAATACTATAAGAATCTGTGAGCCAATCAGATTGTAGTTCGCTGGTCGTAAGAGTGCGGGCGGGCTTTTCAATGTTGCTCTTGCGCTAATAGCATAGCAACCAGCTTCGATTTCAAGCCAGAAAAGCCTGTGTGTCAGAGATTAAATCCAGCTTTGTGTGGCCAAGCTCTCAAAATTGGAATGTAGCGGACGCGGCTGGGATTTCCTGCCCATTTGAGTTCCAGAGTATTTGGAGTAACTCGCGGTCAAGAAAGTCCAAGTTCTCAGGAGAGAAGGGAGCGGTGGCGTAAGGAACTTTATGCCGATTTGGGTTCCAAGAGATTCTGGGCTACAGTGGCGGCAGAGTTTATTCTAACTCGGCCGCCACCGCAATGTGCGGGCAGACGCGGCTATCTTTTTTTTTTTTTGCGGCGTGCCGCACGTCAGCCGGGCGCCAGTCACGTGCGCCAGGCATCCCGAGGACGCCAGGCATCCCCGAAGGAGGCTGCAGGTAAGGGGGTATTTTACTATTTGCAGCGTGGAGCTGGGCGGAACAGCCAGGGGGTCGCGAAGGGAAGGGGGAGGGGAAGATGCGGCTAGGATGGGCTGGCGCGTGGCCACGTTCGGCGCAAGCCCGAAAAGACCCGCGGGACAAGACGGGCAAAAGTTTCAATAAAGATTGTCGCAACAGTATGTCCCGGTCAGGGTAAAACTCTTATTTAGACTTCCCTGCACCTAGGAAAGTCTAGTTTTCGACCCCGGACCCCAGTAAGTGTGTCTTTTTGTCTGTGTTTTGTGTATCATTGTGTGTAGGCGAATTTGTGCAAATAAACTTCAATTTGTTTAATTACCTTGTGTTGCTCAATGAATTATCCTGGTGCAAAGTGGTAAATAACCTGGTCTCCCATGACAATTACGTCAGTCACTTCATTAGGGAAATGTTCAATAAGAGGGCATTGAGTCTTAATATAACCTCTAATTGCTAACATCTGGCACCAAAAAAACTATTTGGGGCCAACAAATCTAATCACTATACAATAGATACATATTTAATAATATAACAACCAACAATATATTATTAACAATTCCTGAACTCTCTCCCCAATTGTATCTTACAAAATATACAACACTTATAAAACTATACAAAAATTGCCCTGTAAAAATACATACAGTACTGTACTCTATATAAGGCTAATTAAACACTCCACATCAGATGTAAACAGAATCCTCCTTCTCCACAGCCATAAATATCTCCTAATAGGAAAACAATTACAATTGAAAATGTTATTATAATTACTCTGTAATGGCAGTCAGTTCAATATAACAATAGTAAAGAATAGCAATTATGAAGAAAAATGTATAGATATTATGAAAAAAAAATACACTATTAAATACAAAAATATACATTTATAGACAATTGGTATGAGCCTTAAGGAATTGTTCGTTATATATTATCGGTTGTTATATTAGTAAATATGTTTCTCCGGGGTTGAAGTAGAGGACCGTGGGCTCCAGTGCAAGTAACAAAAAAAAAAGGGTCCATGCCCCCCAGGCTCTACCTATGGAGCAGTGGGTCCATCTTCTGCAAAAAAAAAACCACCCGTTTCTACTGTACTTTAGAGATACTTGTATGAAAGGAGATTGAATGTCACAATATATATCTCCCCCCCCGTTGATTATGTATTGATTATTTGCACACATTGTTTAGAGTTTATGCTTATTTTGAGCGCACATAATTTGTCTTTCTGTGATACTCTAGGTGGGCGAGTTTGAATTCCCTTATCCGAAACCCCCCCCCCCAGATTCCGGACATTCTGATTAATTGGTACCCTTGCTCTGTTTTGCATTGATGGGTCTGAAGAGAGAATTAGGCAAAAGCTCATTTTCATTTTATCCCTGGTCTCGGGAGGGAACGTCTCACTTACTGTACCATCCAAATAGATTAAACAATATTCCAGACAATTTATATTCTTCCTCCT
Source organism: Ascaphus truei (assembly GCF_040206685.1). Taxonomy (NCBI): domain Eukaryota; kingdom Metazoa; phylum Chordata; class Amphibia; order Anura; family Ascaphidae; genus Ascaphus; species Ascaphus truei. The sequence continues at coordinate 25,652,622 of NC_134498.1, forward strand.
CCCACACAATCCCCAGAAGCCAATTCCAGTTTCTGGACAGGCTTAATGTCAGCGTTGGGAATAAAACATCCTGGTGGAATTGCTTAGTGAAAATGTTATGAAAATCATTTATAATTTATTTAAAAAAAACAAATATATGTAATAAATATTACTTAAATAACATGTTACAAGACATGTGTCTGTGTCCATGTTTCCACCTCAGCACTCTGGACTTTTTTTTAAGTTTACTTTATTGGGTCAACTTTTAGTAACTACTTAGGACCAAGTGGGCAAAAATGAAATCCAACAATGAATACCCTTACCTAAGCATCTGAAAAGCACAGACATAGGCTTGCAGCCGAGCCCGTCTGCCCAGCAACACATGAAACCCCGGAAGTGGGAAAAAATGCAAATAAGATACTGAACGCAATAAAGCAGGCCTGCACAACATACGGCCCGTGGGCCACATACGGCCCGCCTGGCCTCTCTGTGCGGCCCACGATGACTCCGGCCAGGCGCCAGTTAATTAAATAAATAAATTTTACATTTTTTTTAAAAAAATGGCGCCGATTCATCCCCCCCCTCCCTCCCTCCCTCCCTCCCTGCCCCAGGGTTTTGCAGTGCGCGGGGGCAGCAGCAGCAGCAGCATGAGGAGGATGCGGCAGCCGTGAGTATTTTTTTTTTCAATAGCAGGATGCCGGGGAGGTCAGAGCATGCCGGGTCTAAGAGGTGTGTGTGTGTGTGTGTGTGTGTGTGTGTGTGTGTGTGTGTGTGTGTGTGTGTGTGTGTGTGTGTGTGTGTGTGTGTGTGTGTGTGTGTGTGTGTGTGTGTGTGTGTGTGTGTGTGTGTGTGTAAAATAGGCTGGTGGGGGGGGTGTGAAAAACGGGCTGGTGGAGGGGGTGGGTGTGAAAAACGGGCTGGTGGGGGGGGTGGGTGTGAAAAACGGGCTGGTGGGGTGGGTGGGTGTGAGAAACGGGCTGGTGGGGTGGGTGGGTGTGAAAAACGGGCTGGTGGGGGGGTGGGTGTGAAAAATGGGCTGGTGGGGGGGTGGGTGTGAAAAACGGGCTGGTGGGGGGGGTGAGTGTGAAAAATGAGCTGGTGGGGGGGTGGGTGTGAAAAACAGGCTGGTGGGGGGGTGGATGTTAAAAACGGGCTGGTGGGGGGTAGGTGTGAAAAACGGGCTGGTGGGGGGGTGGGTGTGAAAAACGGGCTGGTGAGGGGTGTGGGTATGAAAAACGGGCTGGTGGGGGGGTGGGTGTGAAAAACAGGCTGGTGGGGGGGTGGGTGTGAAAAACAGGCTGGTGGGGGGGTGGGCTGCTGACGTGTGAGGGGGGGGCTGCTGACGTGTGAGGGGGGGGCTGCTGACATGGGAGGGGCAGGGGGGGAAGTGATGTGAGGTGCAGGGGGGAAGTGATGTGAGGTGCAGGGGGGAGGGTGTGAGTTGCAGGGGGGGGAGAGTGTCATATTGAGGGGAGGGGGGGGAGTGTCATATTGAAAGGAGGGGGAGAGCGTGTCATTTAGAGGAGGGGGAGAGTGTCGTACAGTATTGAGGGGAGGGAGAGAGAGAGTGTAATATTGAGGGGAGGGAGAGAGTGTCATATTGAGGGGAGGGAGAGAGTGTCATATTGAGGGGAGGGAGAGAGAGTGTCATATTGAGGGGAGGGGGAGAGAGTCATTTAAGGGAGGGGGAAAGAGTGTCATATTGAGGGAAGAGAGACATGGGGGGATGCTGACATGGGATGCTGACTTGGGGGGGGGGGCTGCTGACATGGAATGGGCTGGGGGGATGTGGAGGGGGTATTGTGTGTTTGATGTGGAGGGGGGTATTGTGTGTTTGATGTGGAGAAGGGTATTGTGTTTTTGATGTGGAGAGGGGCATTGTGTGGGTGAGGGGGAGAGATGGGGGTATGAGAGATAGATGGGGAGTATTGTAAAGGTTGATAGTGAGGGTTTCTGGAGGAGAGATGATGATGATGATGATGATGATGATGATGATGATGATGATGATGATGATGATGATTTAACCCGTGCGGCCCAAAATTTTTTTCCTTGGAGCAGTTCAGCCCTTCTCACTTTACAAGTTGGGCAGGCCTGCAATAAAGTAAAGAAACTTAAAGTGAAATCAGTGCAGAAACCGACTTACTTCACTCAATATAATATCTGTACAAATAAAAAATATAGCCAAACAAATCCAAGTAATATATGAACGATTGTATACATTTCAATTTGTGGCAGGGGTGTGTGTACTTAATCTCAAAATAGGGGAATTATATTGATCTTACTACAATGATAATAAAGTATCAAATTATAAAAACAATTGTAATGAAATTGGGATTGTGTGTGTCGCTCACAAAGACGGCCTTGGACCACGATCATAGTGGCCGCGTGTGCCGCGAGCAAAAGGTCGTATCTCTATGAGGCAGGCCAAAGAGCACACGACCACACTCACGATTTTTGAAAATACAATTTGAATTTGTTTTTTTCACGGCTGCGTCATGTGAGCGGTTCAGCCAATGAGGGCAAACTGCTCACGTGACACCTCTGCCATGCCTCCCGATCACCTCCAGCCTATTGCATGTTTCACGCTCGTCACCCGACGCCGCTAGCGAAAGTTGTATTTCGCTTTGCGGCGGCATCGCAGGCTACCAGGCCGTGATTGGTTCAGGGGCTGTCACATGAGATGACAGCCCGTGAAAAATAAAATTTTGCAGGCTTCAAAAAATCGCGTCACCCCGTCGCTTTGTCGCCGTCGCGCTTACTATAAGTGCACATGGCGGCGACAATGCGGTTTTTTTCGGGTCACATCGCCATCGCTGGCACTACAATCGCGGCCTTGACTAGCGGCCGCCCGGCTGCATCCTGACGTCACGTTGCCATGGCTTTGTGTCTAAATTTAGCATAGGTTGAACTTGATGGATGTATGTCTTTTTTCAACCTCATCTGCTATGTAACACAATGTCCTATGACGCTGCAGGAGGCGGACCCCACCCACACCTACCTCTCTGACAGTCCGGGGTCATCGCTCTTCCTCCTGCTGTTTATTGTCGGATCCAACTAATGACCCAATTTATTTATTATTATTTATAAAATATTTTACCAGGAAGTAATACATTGAGAGTTACCTCTCGTTTTCAAGTATGTCCTGGGCACAGAGTAAAACAAATAATACATGGTTACAAATACAGTTACATAAATTAACAAGGTGTACATTATATACAAGACATTGCATGCACAGTTAAAGAAAATATATATTATGAGCATATAAAACAGTTACAGACCAGATTAAAGTGTGAGACAGCCTTAGATTTGAAAGAACTTAAGCTGGTGGTGGATATGAGAGTCTCTGGTAGGTTGTTCCAGTTTTGGGGTGCACGGAAGGAGAAGGGGGGCCACCCATGCTCTTTCCTCCAGCTTCCCCCCTGGTCGGGTGAAAGTTTCTGCCGCCAACAGGAGGGAGAGCGTGGCCCCCGCAGGCGTAGGGCCCAAGTGACCACCTTCCTTGCCATGCCCTAGTAAAGGGGAAGAAGTCCCTTTAGGAGAAAGGTTTGGGGGGTGGAATCGATGGGAAGTGTCTGTTCAGGGATTAAACACAACACCTGGTGCATAAGTAACAAATGGAGCAATAGTAAAATGTCTCAGGTAAGTAAGTCATCAGGTCAAAGATACTGTAAGTGACCAAAGAACAAAAGTGCTAAACTTTCAAGGATGCCATCTCCCTGTTAATGTGATAGGCATAGTCAAAATAAAAAAAGCTGATGCATTCCCTGTACTGTATCTGGATGCTGTATCCAATGCTGAGAACAGGAGCCTGTTAGGGGAGAGTTTGGGGTCACAGTAGTAGGGTACAGGGTTAAGACTCATTTACAGTATAACCCATAATGAAAGTGCAGCAATGTTAGAGTGGGCACCTGAGAAAATGGCAGCTGGACACAGGATCCATCGGACTGGGTATGAATCATTGAGTACATTTCTAACGTGATGCTGATTGACACCATGTAATCCGCCAACATGCACGTATGACCCAAGGGAGATCCTGTAGAGGGGCACCATCAGGTATAGGTCTCTGATCAGTATCAACATCATGGAAACAAAAGAGTTGGCAACTCCCATATACAAAGAGGGGCATGTTTTAATGTTAATGTTTCGGTCCACAACATTTTGTTGTTTTGAGTTTACGCATACTGGTACCAATTTTGACAATTGTAATTTGGTTCTGAGTGACTCACACTTGTATATGGAATATAATGCACTAAACATATAAATATGCTTAAAATACAATTGCTATACACAGTATATTGAATACGCTATTATGAGTAACATGGTCCAGTACTCGGTATTAGGCCACAAGCTTTAAACTGGTTTATCTCTTATAAGGAAGATTCCAACATGTGTATATCTCAGGCTCCAACTCTGACCATGTGGATATTACCTGTGGGGTCCCCCAAGGATCTGTTCTGTGCCCTTACTTTCTTTTTTCTGACTTTATAAATGACCCGCCCACAATTTAATTATCACCAATAAATAATATTTACCATCGAAAGCAAGTGAAAATCAGTATCTGGAATATTTAGTCTCTCTAAACCTAGCCAAACGCCTAAACATGAGACTTAATCAAATGAGGCAAAATGTATTGAACTCACAACATTTATTTCAGGAAGTCTGTAATTGAATTCATGTCCAAGTCACATGGGGCTCCTTGTATTATTTCAAGTAAACAGCTACAAGGTGTCTTACACTAAAATATCTTATGGTTTAGCACTGCTTAGAGAATATTGCAACATTTCTATAGCCACATATATTAGCTAAGCAATTACCTGATATTATATAAAATATTAATAACATGCATTTTTTTTGTAGAAATGAAAGCATAAGTCATATTTATACAATTGTCATGGCAATGTAAATTGATTAGTGCATAACTAAAATAAATTACATTTCAATTTGATTTGTGTGGGTTTTCACAGTTTACATCCACATCTAGATAAATTGAGCTCTTTGTGATTAATGCCGTAACTGGGAATATGAGAGGAATTAGTGGTCAGTCCTCTTAATGCAATGTTATGAAAATCGTTGCAAATTCAAGTGCTACTGATAATTTGCTGATTTGAAATCAATTTTAATGTGTAAAAAAAAAAGTGTATTCTTTTGTCACGAATGGCACGTTTGTGAGCATGTGACTGGTATATGTGACAAGGGTTAATACAGTACACACAGCTATCTATGTGTATGAATATTATCCCCCCTCATCTGTCACAATATATAGCTTTACTTGCTTCCACCACCAAAGAGATATCTAGATGTATTTGCAGAGTCTTTGGTCCAGGTTTACTAAGAAAAATATGTACTTAACACACACAAAAAATGTGTCAGAAAATATAATCACTCTACAAAACATGCAAAGTTCAATCAGTGACCAAAAACATACTTATTACATTTTAGATTTTATATGCAATATAGTACCGTGCTCAGATCAAAGAGAAAGATTATTACAAAATATACAGTACAATAAATGCAGACAGTTTCTTAAAATAATAGGAGTCAAATAGATTATCTGATTATGTTATTGCATAACATCATCAGATTCCTTTAGAGAGGGCATGAAGTTGGAAATATAGAAAACCACATGTGCAATTGACAAACACACCCCTCGATGTTTAATTTCTGAATTCATATTCCCAAATGCAGGCTTTATATGTTAAACTTCCTGCATGTAACACAGCATAAGCCCACCTTCTGGGTGTATCCTTAGCCCCCATTCTCATCAATCTGCAGCCAGTGACATTTTTATGACTTAAGGGAAAAAGAGAACTTTATTTTGAATAAAAAGCTGGCGTGACATATAAAATGTCCCATATCTTTATTCTTATCATACTTTGAAGATTGCTGTCTTCCCTGTTGTCTGTATAATTAAAATACATGCATGGATATCAATTTTAATTTGTTTAATGCTAAGTTTGATCGATATCTGACCTTTGCATCCTCACAATCATTAAGTGTTTAATTTCATATGTAATTAATCTGATCGTAAATGTTACAAAGGTATATTCATAATTCTTGCAAACCGTTGTCAAACCCATGATATTTTACATTTAGTAAACGTACACAAACTTTTGGACCATCGTCCTGGCCACACCACGTGATATTCTGCAGAATCCCAAAGAAGGTCTTTCAAGCTATTTTAGAAGGTGTCTTTGTTTATTTCTGTTGCCAGAAGGAGTTGTGATGCCAGATTTCAGTCTCCCGATCATCCCAGAGCTGGTCGTTCTCAGATAACTTCACCTTCTGGACAAACATAAAAACCAGACTAGGTCTTGACCCCCCCATAAAAACAATTCTTTGTATTTTTTAAGGTACACTTGCAATTCAAATTAAGTGTTTGAGCCAGGTTGTTAAAATAAATATTTTCATGGTATCATGACAATTTATGTTTAGTAATATTGTATAGCTTGAGGAATATCCCTATAATATTATTGAAGTATTGCAGCCATCCACAGTGCAATTAGATATATTTGTATATCTAAATAAGAATATTGTGAAACTGGCTACAGTAGTTCACAGTTAATTGGAAAAACCTACGTCTTTATTTAAATACTGAATAAAGCCTGAATAGGAAATTCATCTTCAATTTACAACGAAGGTCAAATCCATAATGTTTTCATTATTAAACAGTTACAGTACATAAGCATTTTACAGTTGTACATCTCAGAGTTGCAACTTAATGTACAGTATGTCTGTCTACTGATTAAAGATGAAAACAAACACATTTCTTTATCAATTAGCATAAAGATCGTTTTATGTTTTACTTTTTTAATTACAGATCAGATTTGTTTAAACATCAATATTATTTATAGGGGTAGAATTTCTAGCCCAAATCAACTTCCCAATGAAATCGCAATGTCTTCCGTAAGAAGCTACTACATGTAGTTCTCATAGCGATACAAGAAAATGTAATCAATGTAGTTTGCACGCTTGTGAGTCGTGTTTTTTATTTTATAGCAAGAAAAATTGTAAGCTGACCTGTGCACTCCGTGGTAAATAAACTCTTACCAATGTCTTGCCAGAGCTTACACCACTTGGGGCAACATGCTGTGGTCCTCAGAGTAAATCAGACTTTGAAAGGGTGACATGGGCCCTTCTGCTTAAAAATATTTATTGTGCTATCAAATGTGCCTCTCTCTGCTAGATATCAGCCAATCAGTGTCATTTGTTTAACACAGTAACATTACATTTCTGTTGGGAATACTGGTTAGGATATAGATACCAACATTTGACCTCTATCTGCTCTCTGCAAAACAGTGACAGTTGCGTGAACACAGTTCCGTTACACCTGTTTTCAGTATATTCTAGCCTAGAATATACATATTATACAACTGTCTGACCTCTCTACTCTCGAGATACAGTGAATCAGTTCCAGTTGGAGTAACACCATTAGGTTACTTGTGTTGTGCATGTACTAGGTTGTTATATAGATACCACCATCTGCCTGGTCTCTACTAATTTACAATGAATCAGTGCCAGTTGGGTAAACACCATTAGGTTATCTGTGTTGGGTTTATAGATTGATATAGACAGATATTTTCTGATTGTTACTTTTTCCAGTCATATTATTTCAGTTATAAACAGTTATAAACACACAGGAAATCGCAAAATCTCCCAAAGATCCCTCTTTAATTGCACTCAAACGATGCATGTTCTTGTTGAAATAAAGTTTTATTATTTTGGCCATTTGTAGGCTTTTAGTGGCAACTGTCCTCCTACAGTGCTGGGAGCAGTTACTTTGTGTACTTTAAGTAGCCAATTAGACAATTGTGGCGTTTTACACAGGATTTGCGCGCAGTTAATCAATTAGTGCAACCATTAGCGCCTATAGTACCAGATGAAAGCGAAACCCATGTACCACAGGTCCAGTTTAACTCTCACAATTTGCCAGGAAAACATTACACACGCTCCAAACGCATGGCTTCATTTCTAACGGAAGTCAAAACTAACATTTAGAAGCATTTGGCTGTTGAGGTACTGAATATGTCACATTTCTGTTTAACCGACATGACCAGCACAACTGACATACTCACAAGCTGACAAACAGGATTGTGCTGAAGCAGGGGTTGAGTTAGCATTGCCGTTTATGACTTTAGGAAATGATATCTTGATTCACTCTGTAGACACCACATTAATGGAATCATGGGCTAAAGGTTGCCCGGATCCTTTTAAAAATCCAAGTGGTGCAATTAAATACCTTAAAAAGAAAAGTCAAGGTTATCAATTTACAGGAGGTGACATTAGATTTTGCCTAGATTGTTTGACAGGACACATTGACATTGATTGGTCTAAGGCTGACAGATACTTGAGTAAGAAGTTTGATGCACCCGCCAAAGGAGGGACAACAGAACCGCCCTACGGTCTTCCAACCACGATCCTCGCAGTGACTCGTACAGCTGTGCTGACTGAAAATTGCGATCCACATGTAAATTTATTATCAACCACTGAAATTGTAAGTCTAGCAGCTTCCCTTGTTTGAGTTCCTGGATTGGCTGTGTATACAGCAAGAACTCTCGCCAAACTGGCATGCGCTGTAGCCAAGGGGTTAAATCACACTTCCCAGGCCCTAGAAGAGCTAATGATAGATTTACAAGATACACGCAAAGCAATTTTGGAAAATCGCGCCGCAATAGATTATCTTTTGCTTAAACATGAGCATGGATGTCAAGATTTTCAGGGAATGTGTTGTTTCAATCTCTCTGATCACTCCAAATCATTGCAGAGTCATGTCGCTGACATCAAAACTCTTGTCGCAGACATTACTGAGAGAATTGATCAGTTTGATTGGACTTTTGGGTTAGGTGCATGGATTGGAGAATTGGGAAGGAAACTTCTTATGGGACTGATAGTAATCCCTAGTATAATCGTAGTATTAGTTATTATTTTTTCATGCTGCAAATTTATGTGCTTATCTTTATGTAAAATGATTATGCCTTTTGGTAAGTCCATTGATCACACATATGCATCACTGGACGTTAATGCCCCCATTCACAGCTTCTCAAATATGATACGTAGCTCTGGACCTACTGCCACTAGAGTCCAGATACCTTTGATGGATTATGATAACATTCAAATCCAATACGAGACCCCCATATTCTAGAGGTTAATTGTCATTTTGTGATGACAAAAGGGGGGATTGTAAATGTGCATATAAGGGGGGACTCCATTTTGATTGCTGGATAACCATTTTTCTATAACTATTCTGTACTAACGTTTAAGTCTCAGGAACTAATCATATGCCATATGTAATTGTGCTGTGCAGGCAGGTCTGAGAATGTGACTTGACCTGTCACCTACTTATCTTTAGCTGAACTGTGTTTGTTCAGACTTATTCAGACTTATTTTGCCCTGTAGAAAACAGGAACTTGTCTTCAGCCGTACTGGGCATAAGTTACACAACAATGCATTTCACAACATACTGCCATTTCCTTAATGGCCTCCTAACTCGATATTGAGCCCCTTTCTCAGACCATAAACTGTCTAACTGTCATTTTGCTGAGATAGACAGACTGTGAAGTAAAAGGGGAAGTATGTTCTCATATCTGTGTTTTTTCTATGCTCAAGTTTGCTATATAAACTGGCTGTAGACCTTCAATAAATGAGAGAACAGTTTCTGACAAAGCTTCCCTGGTTGTTGTCTGACTCAATTACTGTCTTCTCCCGAGCTCGTCCGCCATTTTGTTTTCCCAGGTCATCAGCGCTATAAGAGTGTGGTAAATCCTCCGGAGGTTGGAGTCGTCTAGAGCTGGCAGACGGTGTATTTTCACGCTAAGACGTTGGAGAATACAAAGGGCACAATTTTCAGCCTGGGAGTATTTAACCCCTATATAACATAGCAGTCCTGGAGTGCAATTAAAGAGGGATCTATGGGAGAATATGCGATTTCCTTTGTTTGTGTTTATATGTCACATAGTTACATAGTTACATGGTAGATGAGGTTGAAAAAAGACATAGGTCCATTAAGTTCAACCTATGCTAAATTTAGAAAACAGATATAGGATACAGTATCTATAATTATTGATCCAGAGGAAGGCAAACAAAAAACCCCAGTGTCATCTCATCCACTGATATCTCATAAGGGGAAAAATAAATTCCTTCCTGACTCGAAGAATTGGCAATCGGATTAATCCCTGGATCAACATCCTTCCCACGTATACTTATTTGGTATATCCATGTATATCTTTCCCATCTAAAAAGATGTCAAACCTTTTTTGAACAAATCTATTGTATCTGCCACCACAGTCTCCATGGGTAATGAATTCCACATTTTAACTGCCCTTACTGTAAAGAACCCTTTCCTTTGTTGCTGGTGAAATCTCCTTTCCTTCAACCTTAAGGGATTGCCCCAGGTCCTTTGTACTGCCCGTGGGATGAATAGATCTTTTGAAAGCTCCTTGTATTGTCCCTGAATATATTTGTATATAGTTATCATATCCCCTCTTAGACGTCTCTTTTCTAATGTAAATAAATCTAATTTAGCTAGCCTGTCCTCATAAGTTAGATTGTCCATCCCCTTTATTAATTTGGTGGCTCTTCTCTGCACTCTCTCTTGTTCCATAATGTATTTTCTTAGGATTGGTGCCCAAAATTGTACTCCATATTCAAGGTGTGGTCTTATTAATGCTTTGTAAAGGGGCATAATTATGTTTACTTCCCTTCCATCCATTGCCCGTTTGATGCAAGATAAGATCTTGTTTGCCTTTGCAGCTACTGCATGACATTGGGCACTATTGCTAAGCCTGCTGTCTACAAGCACTCCTAAATCCTTCTCCATCAAGGACTCCCCCAATATATCTCCATTTAATTTGTAAGTCGCCTTTTTATTCTTACATCCCAAATGCATAACCTTACATTTATCTGTTTTAAACCTCATCTGCCATTTACCTGCCCACGTTTCCAGTCTCTCCAAGTCCTTCTGAAGAGAAATTACATCCTGCTCTGATTCTATTACCTTACACAATTTAGTATCGTCAGCAAATATGGAGACTTTGCTCTCGATTCCAACCTCAAGGTCATTAATAAACAAGTTGAAAAGCAGGGGTCCCAGTACCGATCCCTAAGGTACTCCACTCACGACTTTAGCAAACCTGAAAAAGTTCCATTTATGACAATCCTCTGTTGTCTCTCCTTTAACCAGTTTTCAATCCAGGTGCATATATTATTACTGAGTCCAATTTTCTTTATTTTGTATACCAACCTCTTGTGTGAAACCGTATCAAAAGCCTTTGCAAAATCTAAGTAGACCACATCAACTGCATTACCCTGGTCTAAATTCCTACTTACCTCCTCAAAGAAACAAATAAGGTTAGTTTTGCAATTACTGGTTTAGCTATTACTGAGCTTAACTCCTTGAGAACTCTTGGATATATGCCATCGGGGCCAGGTGCCTTATTTACTTAAATTTTTTCAAGTTGCTTATGAACTTCTTCCTCAGTGAACCAATTGTTGATTAATATGGAGGTTGTGGCTTCCTCCTGTGGCACTACTATTGAACTTGATTCTTCCCTAGTAAACACAGAGGCAAATAATTTGTTTAATACCTCAGCTTTTTTCCTTATCTCCAATAATCTGCCTACCCATCTCTCACTGAAAGGGTCCTATATTTTCTTTTCTCATTTTTTTGTTATTAAGAAACTTAAAGAACTTTTTAGGGTTGACCTTACTTTCAATTGCAATCCTTTTTTCATTATCCATTTTTGCTAATTTAATTGCCCTTTTGCAATTATTGTTACATTCCTTATAATTCTGATACGATGTCTCCATCCCTTCTGACTTAAAAAATCTAAACGCCGTCCATTTCCTCCCCTACCTGTTTATTTAGCCACATTGGTTTTGACATTTCTTTTATACTTATTACCCAAGGGTATACACTGATAAGTGTGCTTTTCTAACAATGTTTTAAAGACTGACCATTTATCTTCTACATTTTTCCCTGCTAAAACATCATCCCAGTGTATTACATGTAGATTAGACCTCAGTTTATTAAAATCTGCCTTTCTAAAGTTTAAAGTCTTTAATGAACCCAAGTAATCTGTTTTTTGATAATTTATTTCAAATGAGACCATGTTATGACCACTGTTACCCAAATGTTCCAGGACTTGAATATTTGTTATTACTTCTACATTATTTGATATGACAAAATCCAGAACTGCCCCTCTCCTGGTTGGTTCCTCAATCATTTGGTACATATAATTGTCTTTAAGCACCCCCAAAAACCTGTTTCCTTTTGTTGTAATGCTAATCTCATTGCCCCAGTATATGTCTGGATAATTAAAATCCCCCATTATGCAAACATGACCCAGTTTTGATGCCTTTTCCATTTGCAAAAGTATTTTAGCTTCCTCAATCTCACAGATATTTGGTGGTTTATAGCATATTCTCACAAACATTTTCTTTATACTTTTACCTCCACTGCTAATTTCTATCCACAAGGTCTCTACATTTTCATCATTCCCTTCATAGACATCATCCCTTATAATAGGTTTTAGATCCGGTTTAACATATAAACATACTCCACCTCCCCTTCTATTTGTTCGATCCTTCCGAAAAAGGGAATAACCCTCTAAATTAACTGTCCAGTCATGAGTTTCATCCCACCATGTTTCAGTAATGCCTATGATATCATACCGCTCCCTTGCAGCTATTTATTCAAGCTCCCCCATTTTATCTGTCAGGTTTCTTGCATTAGCAAGCATGCATTTAAGTTTTTTTTGTCAGCCTGTCCTATCATCTTATCTGCTCCTTCCTTTCTGCGCCCACTTTAAATTATCATCTCTTTTGCACCGGCTGTGCTTTGATCTAATTTTCATCATTAATACATGGTGAGCGGTCTAATACAAGTTATGTTTAATATTATTTCAGTTGCCTATTTAGTTTTATACTTCATTGTCATACTTTGAGATTTTAAAAACGTTTCTGCTTTATTATTAGTTTTTGCCATAATTTAGAAAATAACCAGAACAAAAACCAAACGAATACGTGTTTGCACAAGCAAAGCATACCTTTCTTTGTAGAACCAAAAGTGCCCGCATTATGTGATCAAGTTTCCCGATGCAGCACATCCTAAAGAGAAAATCAAATGCAAAAGTACAAGTATCTGCAAAGCAAACTGCCATGCATGTATAATGTGAATGTATATACAATGTTACTGTACACAGCACTAACCCCAATGTATTATCAAACAGGATAAAGATTTTCTTTCCAATGCCGATCTGAAGAAACATTAGTATTACAGTGTAGTGTAGTGACCTTTGTGTGAGATGACAACATAAACTTTGTGTGAGATGACAACATAATATGCCAGCACGTTGCTCTCTCTTCTGCAGGAAACATTTTTCGACCTTTGATCAAACCCTAACACACGTTATCCTGTAATGTTATTAGATGTTGTTTTCTTATTAATAAACGGGAGAAGTGTTATTTCTTTTCTTTTCATTATATCTATATTAAATTTATAACAATGAAATCCATTCCCATGATTTATAGAACGTAGGTTGTTTTCCTTTCCCGAATAATTGATTTCCAATAACAATTTTACAGGAGACACTAATGCTACAGAGAATCATTAATAACATCTTTTAGATCTCAGTCCACCTTGTGCATTCTACATATGGTATACTGTACAGTATGTACTTGTCTTGTCAAATGATTTGTTTTGTCTTCATAACAACCTTTAATGATAGATACCATGTTGTTACATGCATGGATTTATAGTGCACTTTCTGCAATCACTATAGAAAACAAAAAAGTCATTTTCTATGGGTAGAGAAATACACTTTGTTGCCAGTTGTGGCTGCAATTTGACAGAAGTGTCAGTTGAATGAGGAGGGACAGATGTGACTACCTGAGTAGAAGGTAGGAGGGATGAATGCAAAATGTACTTTCATACACCTTCACGATTGTAAAGCCACTGAGCTACTACACAAGACCCCTTCCACAGCCTATTCCCTTCTTTTTTTTTTTGTAACTTAATTTTATTGCATTTTTCCAAACAAGTGATACAGAATACAGTATACATTACATTCATTTTTAGTGTTAATCTCCGCTATAGACAATACCGTATGTCAGCTTGTGAGACATATCCCGGTTTTTCGGGCCCTACTCGACCGGATTGTTTTGGGTAGACTAGCAATAAAGATAATAACATAATTCACATAGTACGATTGATTCAAATTGACAAACACAAAATCAATAAAGAAAAAAAAAAAAAAAAAATTTAATAAAAAAAAAAAAAAAAAAAAAAAAAAAAAGGAGGCGGGTAGGAAGGGGGTAAAGGGTTGGCGCGGCCGGAAGAGGAGCATCGACTCGTGCTAGGTCTCTTCACTGCTCCTAGTAAGGTTCTTTGTGGGTTGCGTCCTCTCCAGTTTAACACCTCTGTAGGCGTTCTGTCTATTTGTCTGTGTAGTCGTCGTGAGCTGAGTTTCCGCTCCTAAAGGAGAACGCACCTTCATCTATCACAGCCAGATTGTGTTCCTCTCAACCCCAGGGATATCCGTCTGCGCCAGCCAAGGCGTCCATACTTTGAGATAATTGGTGCCAGTGTCGTTAACTAGACTCGTCAACTTTTCCATCTGGCAGATAAACCACAATCGATTTCGAATCTTTGGGATACTTGGAATTTCGGGGCGTTTCCATAGTGCTGCTATCTCGCTCCGTGTGGCTATTGCAAAATGTGCTATTAGTTTATTGTTTGCTTTGGACAGGCCCGTTAGTGGTCTATTCAAGAGGAATAGCCATGGGTCTGGGGGAATAGTGAGGTCGAAGACTCTCTGTATCCAATGTCTAATTTCTTCCCATAGTGGGGAGATACGCGGGCAAGACCACAGCATATGTAACAGATCGGCCGATCCTCCGCACTGCCGGGGGCATAGTGAGGAGGATCCAGGCACGAACTTGGCTAATTTCATTGGGGTGAGGTACCACCGCATTAGGACCTTATATGCGTTCTCCTTTAGTGTGGTACATATGGAGCTTTTTGCCGTGGCCATATATATAGCGTTCCACTCGTCATCTTCTAATGTCTCTCCCAGGTCTCTTTCCCATTGGGTTCTAAATGACGGTGACTGCTGTCTAAAGCTCGCAGAATCAACTACTTCCTTGTACAATTGTGATGTGAGTCCCTTTGTGTCGGTCTCGGCCAGACAGAGCTTTTCGAATGACGTCAGGGGGGGGTATGGGGCAAATTTGTTATAAAATGCTCGTAGCTGGAGGTACCTAAAAAATTCTGAGTGGGGTATATCTTTTTCTTCTCTGACGTGATCAAACGTTTTAATCTTGCTATTGTAACCCTCCAGATCTTTAATTCGTATATAACCTTTATGTTTCCAAATTGATGCATCTCCCTCCAGAAGGCCAGGAGCGAACTTGGGATTGTTCCAAATTGGGGACATCGAAGAATTACTCGTTGTGAGAGAGTATTTAGTCTTATTAGCCTCCCAGATAGACAGCGAGTTGGTCATTGAGGAAAGCGGCATGTTAGCAGATCGTCGTGCTGTTTTAGGTAGCCAAATCAAGTT
The DNA here is from genome assembly GCF_040206685.1 of Ascaphus truei. Classification (NCBI taxonomy): domain Eukaryota; kingdom Metazoa; phylum Chordata; class Amphibia; order Anura; family Ascaphidae; genus Ascaphus; species Ascaphus truei. Next base: position 25,668,155 of record NC_134498.1, read on the forward strand.
GCGTATTTTTAAAGGAGCGCAGGCAGCACTCTCTAATTCCACCCACCGTTTTAAATGTGGACTGGATTGCCATTGAACAATTTGGCTTAATTGAGCCGCTTTGTAATATGAGAGCAGGCAGGGTACCGCTAGGCCCCCTGCTAGGACAGATCTTTTCATATTTAATTTGTTGACTCTCGGTTTTTTCCCTCCCCAGATAAATTTAGAGATTGCAGACTGAAGTGAGAGCAAATCCTTCAGTCTGAGTGGCACTGGTAACGTCTGGAAAAGGTATAGGATACGGGGGAGTAGGTTCATTTTGACGCTATGTATCCTACCTATCCAGGATATTCGTATAGAGGACCATTTATGGAGGTCAGCTATCAACGTCCGAATTAGGTTGGGGTAATTTGCATTGTAGATGTCTTTGGTGTTCTTGGCTATGTGGACTCCTAGATATTTTATGTATTTCTGTTGCCAGTGGAAGTTAAAATTCAGTTGCAATAACTTCTCTACGTGTCTAGGGAGATTGATGTTGAGGGCTTCAGATTTAGCTTGATTTATTTTAAATCCCGAAATGCTCGAGAATCTGTCCAATAAATCCAACAGGTTTGGCAAGGAGGTGAGGGGCTTTGAAATAATTAGTAGGATATCATCTGCGTACAGGGCCGCTTTATGTGTTTGAGAATATACGTTTAACCCTGAGATGTCCGGGTTGCCTCTAATTTGCGCCGCCAGTGGTTCTATACATAGAGCGAACAGGAGAGGGGATAATGGGCATCCTTGTCTCGTGCCACTCTTAATTTGAAAGGGGAGAGATGGAAAGCCCTGGTGTATTACCCTGGCGGTAGGTCCTGAGTACAGCGAGAGAATCGCTCTACTCACCTGATCCCCAAAGCCAAATGCCGCAAGCGTCTCCTTCAGGTAAGGCCAGTCTATCCTATCAAAAGCTTTTTCTGCATCCAGACTTAACAGCATACTTTGTGTGTTATTTTTAGTGGCCAATTCTACCAGATCAATAAATCGCCGGGTATTGTCCGCTGCCTGTCTGCCTTTAATGAATCCGACCTGATCTGGGTGTATAAGTCTGGGTAGGATTAGACATAATCTATTGGCCAATAGTTTAGCGTATATTTTAATATCAGTATTGATTAGGGATATGGGCCTATAACTTTTGCAGTCCAGCGGATCTTTACCTGGTTTATGGATTAATGATATAGACGCCTGTAACATCTCTCTGGGGATGGGGGCTCCTGCTAATATTGCATTGAACACGTGGAGCAACCTAGGGGCTAGTACTTTGGCAAATTTCTTATAGTATAGCCCCGAGAAGCCATCTGGCCCTGGGGCTTTTGAGGGTTTGAGTTCCTTAATGGCTTGTGACACCTCCTCTATAGTGAAATCAGCGCCCATGGCCTCTCTCTCTGCCTCTGTCAATCTCCCTAGTTTTGAGCTGGCTAAGAAATCTCTCAGCTTCTCGCTCGTTTTAGCGTTATGTGCCACTTTCTCTCCATTATATAGTGTTTCATAGAACGAACCAAATTCTTCTACTATTTTCTTAGGGTTGGCCGTGGGGGTACCTGATTTTAAGCGTATAGCTTGGATATTAAACTTCACTTGTCTGTCTCTTAACGCTCGAGCCAGCATAGTATCCGGCCTGTTCGCTTTTTCGTAAAATTTCCTCTTAGACCAACTCAGCGCGTTATCTGCCCTGGAGGTCAACAACATGTTTAGTTCAATTTTGGTATCTTTCAATTCTTGTAGGGTTTGCGGGTCTGGGTTACTCTTATGGAGTGATGTAAGGGAATGTAATCTCGATTGAAGCTTCATAATTTTTGAGTCTCTTTCCTGTTTTCTCCTAGCTGTGGTGCTAATTAGTATGCCCCTCAGCGTCGCTTTGTGAGCCTCCCATAATACAAACTGGGAATCTACAGAGCCTGTGTTTGTGTGGAAGAATTGAACTATTTCTTCCTTTATTGTCTCATAAATCTCAGGAATTTTTAGGATTGATTCGTTGAGCTTCCAGTTCGCTCCTGGTCTGCCTGTTCGGATGTGCTCGCACCTTAGCTCTATCGGTGCATGGTCAGACCATGAAATATCATGAATCCCAGCTCGGGAGACCATAGGAACCAGTTGGCAAGAGACGAAAAAATAATCAATTCTGCTGTAGGAGCCGTGTGGGTGGGAATAGAACGTATAGTCCCTATCAGTCGGGTGTAGTTCTCTCCATATGTCAGTCAGTTGGTTGTCTTTGAGGCCCTTGCGTAAAGAGGTCCCCACTTTTTTATGTACTGTGCCCGTATTCCCTGATCTGTCTAGATTTGGTTGCATGACCATGTTAATATCCCCTGCGAGTATTACGCCGCCCCTTGCGACGGTGCGTAGAGTCCGAAAAAAGTCTTCAAAGAAGACTGCGTCCTGCTCGCAGGGGGCATAGATTGTGGCTATTGTGATGCATTGCTCCCGTATCGTGCCCACTAGTATAATAAAGCGTCCCTCTGTGTCTCTTTTAATAGTTTGGGCTACAAATGGGATTTTATTATGGAACAAGATGGCCACTCCACGTTTTTTAACCGGTGCGGAGGAAAGGTAGAACTGGGCATAGTCTTTGTCTAGGAATTTAGGCGCGTTGGTCTTGCTAAAATGAGTCTCCTGTAACATTAGGACATCTGCGTGTTTTCGTTTATAGTCAGTGAAAGCTATTTTTCTCTTGGTTGGGCTATTAAAGCCCTTAACGTTATGTGATATAAGGGTTAACGCCATCACTTAATGTGTGAGAAGTGTAACAAACTAACGTTTGATGACTCACCCTGTCCACTTTGTCCCTTGTTCAACTGGCGGACGTTTTTGGTGTTACCATCCGGCAAAGTTCTTGTGTTCCGTCTAGGTCGGCATCCTCCCCGGCCGGGTGGGGAAAGGATTGGGAGGGGTAGGGAGGAAGGAGACAGTACAAGGGAAAACACATAAGGGGTAAAGCAAAATTGGAAACATAAGTTAAACCGCTTTGTAATAATGAAAAAAAATAAAAGAAAAACCAGAGCTCCCCTCGGGGTCCCCCGAGTGGGAATCTGACGCCCAATGGGCAGGTCGGTATGCCTGACCTTCCAAAATGGCCGGCTTTCCCTTCCCGGGACCGACCCCCCTGGGACTTGTTTGAGGTCCTGATTCGTCAGGGACCTATATGAGGAACACATGTACGACATCGTGGGTGAATCCCACCGGCGCAAAACTGATAACTAACTTAACCTTAAACTGTAGCGTGATTTTTAACTTTATAACGACTTACAGCAGTACCTAAGTTATAGTGAGTGCATATCCATATATATACATGCATATACCCAGCATTTGAATGAACCCAATTATTTAATGAACATATTTAACATATTTAACCCATTAACCCTATATAACATATGAACCATAAATAACATATATAACCTACAACATATACAACAGAAGCAACAGATATTCTATACCATCTAACATACATATAACATAACATACAGAGCCTCATTGAAACTTTATTGGGAAGGGCTCCGCGTCAGATGGTGACAAGTGAATTGAATCTTTCTTTACCCTCTTTCGTTATCCCCCCCCATCCTCCTCCATTTTCATCTTATTCCTCCCCCTCCTTTCATCCTCATCCTCCCCCCCTTCATCCTCACCCCCCCTTTCATCTTCATCCCCCCCCCCTTTCATCCTCATCCTCCCCCCCTTTCATCCTCGTCCTCCCCCCCTTTCATCCTCGTCCTCCCCCCCCTTCATCTTCATCCCCCCCCTTCATCTTCATCCCCCCCCTTTCATCCTCATCCCCCCCCTTTCATCCTCATCCCCCCCTTTCATCCTCCCCCTCCCCTTTCATCCTCCCCCTCCCCTTTCATCCTCCCCCTCCCCTTTCATCCTCCCCCTCCTCTTTCATCCTCCCCCTCCCCTTTCATCCTCCTCCCCCCTTTCATCCTCCTCTCATCCCCCGATCTCAGCCCCCACCTCTATCCATTCCCCCCCCCCCCCCCGTGTCCCCGGCCCCTGCGCTATCGCGGACCATCCCCCCCTGCATCTTGGGCAGAGTCTCCCTGCAATGTGCGCAGTCACGTGGGGCCGCGCCGTCCTCTCGCGAGAGAGCGGCCCCTGGCTCGTCGCCTGGCAGTGACGTCAGCGGCAAAGCCCGCGAAAACCGGAGCCGCTCCCGCGGAGCACAGGGAGGGATAGAGGCAATATGGCTGCCCTCCAAAAGTCAGCGACGGACCCGCTCGCGACCAGGAGGGCAGCCGCAGGTCCGGGAGAGCAGCCGCAGGTCTGGAAGGGCATCCGCAAGTGCGGAAGGGCATCCGCAAGTGCGGGGGGGCATCCGCAAGTGCGGGGGGGCATCCGCAAGTGCGGGGGGGCATCCGCAGTAGTGGGGTGGGGTGGGTAGCTGTAGTAGTGGGGTGGGTAGCTGCAGTAGTGGGGTGGGGGGGGGCTTAGCTGCAGTAGTGGGGTGGGGAGGCTGGTAGCTGCAGTAGTGGGGTGGGGGGGGGTAGCTGCAGTAGTGGGGTGGGGGGGGGGTAGCTGCAGTAGTGGGGTGGGGGGGGGTAGCCGCAGGAGTAGGGGGGGGGGTAGTCGCAGGAGCAGGGGGGGTAGCTGGGTCACCGGAGGACGCGCTTACGATGCCTCCCTCCGGGTGAAGCAAGACACTGCAGCTGAAACACCCCAGCTGGAAGGTAAAACGAAAAGGCAAAATGACATGATGAAGGTTCTGAACACCAAAAGGGATCCCTTTTATATGATTATTTCTTTGCTTGAGCACTTCCAAATTTCATGGGGTGAGAACTCAGTTATGGGCCGCTGCTGATCCCGTTGCTCCTGCCGCCGACCGCGGAGCCCCCGCTTTGCTCCACGTGGGTAAGGGTACGTCTGCGTCTCCTGCTTCTGCTCGTGGGGATGCCCGCAAGACCTCCGCCGCTCCCCCTGCGCCCAGCTTGCCGAGGAATCCCTCGCCGTCTTCCAGGCGTCTCAAGGTATGTGCTACCCCATTCCGCAGCACCATTACTGCACATGGGAATAGCCACCGGTATCTAATCTGCTGGTCCCTCAGAATTCTTGTAATGGGGGCTAGGGATTTTCTTTTGGCCAGCGTGGCAGGGGACAGGTCTTGGAACACCTGGAATCTCACTTTATCAAACTCCATATGTTTAGTGTCCCGTGATATCTTGCATACCTCTTCTTTTGTGCGGTAATGGTGGAACCTGATAACAATGTCTCTTGGGGGGTCCCCTGCCTGAGGTCTTCCTCTCAGGGCGCGATGACATCTGTCTAACAGGAGCTCACGGTCCGTCTTGTCAGGGAAGAGTTGTTCTAGCCACTTGGTGGCAAAATCCTCTGGGTCGGTGACAGTCTCAGGGACCCCCCTTAGACGGATATTACTTCTTCTGTCCCTGTTTTCAGAGTCCTCAATCTTTTCCTCTAGGAATCTGACCTGGTCCCTCAGCTTAGTTACTTGTTTCTGAGTTTGTGCCAGTGCAGTAACGGTCTCATCAGACTTAACCTCTAGGGAGTTTGTTCGCTCACCTATGGCATCCATATCTTTCCTGAGAGCCCAAAGTTCTGTTGTAAAAAATTGCTTCATTTCAGCGCAGAAAGCTTTCATATCCTTGCGCCTCATTACATCCATGTCGTCCGATGCAGCACTTGCATTTTCTCCCTCATGGTCTGTCATGGTGGGTTGTGCAGGGGATTCAGGCCTGTCTCCCTGTGCTGTCTCTCCTTTTTTGAAATAAGTAGAGACTGTCTGGGTTTTTCTTCGAACTGTTTTGTTAGAAGCCATCCTGGTATGTTTAGAGATTCTTTACTGCTGGTTGTGTTGCTGTTGTCGCGATTTTGCTGTAGTTATTGATATAACTAGTGCCGGTGGGAATGGAGCTCAGGTACTAAGCAGCCATTCACCTCCCCGTCGTCACGTGACCTCCGCCTATTCCCTTCTTAAGGAAACGTGGCCCAGAATGCTGTTGGCTTTTTTTGGGGAGGTAGAATATCAGTGGGAATGATTCTTGCATATGTTGAGTGCGTATGCCTATTTCACCAGCAGACAAGTGAAAAGGAAATATTTCCAAAGTTTAGTTTCTTTGTAATACCTTTGGTAATGTGATCGAATATATAACATAGTAGTTATTGACCATAAATTATTAGTTGTCAGTCTTCTCTTCAATGAAGCTCAGATTATTCTCTCCCGTTTCGACTATTGTAATCTTCTCCTGTCTGGTCTTCCTGCCTCTCGTCTGTCTCCCCTACAATCTATCCTAAACGCTGCTGCTAGAATCACTTTACTCTCTCCTAGATCTGTCTCGGAGTCTCTCCTGCTTAAATCCCTCCCTTGGCTTCCTATTAAATCCTGTATTACTTACAACATTCTCCTCCTCACTTTTAAAGCTCTGCCCCTCATTACTTCTTAGCCATAATTTCTACCTATATACCTGCCTGCGATCTGCTCAAGGATGTCTTCTGTCTACCCCTTTGTATCTAAAGCCCTCTCCCACCTAAAACCTCTCACTTACTGCCCCACACCTCTGGAATTTCCTTCCCCTCAATATCCGACTGACACCCTCTATCTCCACCTTTAGGACATTTCTTAAAACACACCTCTGTAACGAAGCATATGAGTAGCTTCACTCGCTGATACTATACATCTCATACTCTACATTGACCTTGGCCTCTTGCAGACACACTTACCATAACAAATTCCTACTGTCTCTGTACGTTCTTCCTACTTACCCATTAGATTGTAAGCTCTTTGGGGAAGGGACTCCTTTTTCCTAATGTTACTTTCATGTCTGAAGCACTTATTCCCATTATGTGTTATATTATGTCACCTGTATTACTTTTGGGAAACGCTATGTACATGGATGGTGCTATATAAATAAAGTTATACATACTTCTACAGAAGGACATTGTCACAATTGGTAAATGTTTGTGAACGGAAAAAAGTGTCAGACACAGATGCCAAGTTTAATACATTCTAATACAACAGCTGCTAAACTGCTTTGTGACGTGACAAACTGAAGGGAATAGAGCAGCAGTTGGGGTCATGGAGATGGCTTCTCTATCTTTGTTATACCTCCCGAATATAATTGTTTGTGAGTCATCCAACCTCTCTATCTCTTCCCAGAACCCTTCCCCAAACCTCAACATGCCGTACATGGGATAAAGGACATGAATAATACCTTGGTATAGCACATTTACACTTGGAGATGAGAAGATAATGCCTCTATGAGGTTATTTACTGCAAAACTTGGGAAGAAACAGAATCGCATCAGACTTCCCAAAGAAAACCATCAAATTAATTGGATTCCTAGTCTTTGATAAACTGTAGTGTTTAAAACAAAAAGGGCATTTACTGTATATTTTTCAGTACACATTACCTTTAATCTTGTATTTCTAATTTTCTTATTAAGATTATTTGACTAATGTATTTATATCTTCTATAGATAAAGTGCATGTCAAGAATTGTTGTATTTGGCAATTGACACTTTACAGTGATTTGTTTTGCCCTCCACTAATCAAATTCCATTAGAAAATTGTTGTGTATTTGAAAGTATAACATATGAACATTCATTGTATTGATGGCATTTGAACATTAACTTGGCATTTACATTAGTCTGAAGAACCTTGTGTGTTTGTGTTGATCAATCTCTTAACCGTTTTGTATAACAGAGTTTTGTTGAATTTACAGCACCACAATGGCTTTGAAAAAAATGCTTCCAGCTTCTGATTCAATGAGAATAACATTTAACATTATCTCAAATTACTTTTTAATTGAGGTAATACAGGTTACCTGTGAAAAGGTCTATCAAATTTATTGTATTTCTTATGCTCCGAGTATCTTGTGCTGAAGCATCAGATTCAGTTACCCGAGAAGTTTCATTTGCTATATCAGCAGGGATTTGAAAGGAAACCAAAATAAAAGCTGTCTTAATCATGCTTCCCAACAACCTTCAAGTAATACACACAATTATGCTGAGACACTTGCGCCTACTGAGCAAGCAAATCCTCAAGATATAATTTTTGATCATATGCCCTTTACAAAAGAAGTCTAATGTAATTGCCTGCTTAGACTGTTGGTTTGGTAACCGTTTAATACCATGCAATATAAAGCTCTGAAGAGACTCAGTTTTTCCAAAGTCTTCTAAAAAAAGAATTAGAATTGTATTTGGTGTGTATACAGTGAATATGTAGAAAAATGACTACTGCTCCAGCTAACCCTTGGGGGTGCACGTGGGGGTAGAACATACAGTGGCGGCCGCCTTTATCCTCCTGTGGCCGCCACCGCGGGGTTTTTAAAAACGCGGTGGCGCGCTGCTTTTATTTCTCAGGTTTCCCGCGCCGCGGGCGCTTTCAATGATAAGCGCCATTAGCGCTTATCTGATGATGCGGCCGCCGCGGGGGAAACTCCGATAAAAACTGAGAAACTCCCCACATTTATCCGGGTAAGTAGGAGAATAAAGGCGACCGCAACAGTATGTGAAAGAAAAAAGATCCCACTTGAGTCAAGCACTTCACCTAAGTGATGGAACAAGGGAAAACCCGGGCGCTCCCTCCAAAATGTGTGACCTGGGAAATATAACAATATGTTTTACAACCTTAAAAACATATACAAACGTCCCCTCAGTTTCGTCGTCTCGTCTTTTGGCTCTGACCCCAAAAAGGTCTATCCAGGATCCTTATTGGAACAGGGATACAGAAAGAAAGAGGGAGCACAGGTTGAGAAATTTGGGGTGTGTATGGTTTCTAATAGATGGAGGTGGGTGTAATAAAAATATATAAAAACACTTACACGGCCTTGTGTAAATGCTGTCACAGCAAGGTGTCTTTGCGGTTTTCTTTTCTTTATCTTTGCTGGAATGGTTTTTTCTCCTTTTCAGGTCCGGATCCTTTCCTGGTTTTCGCCGGCAGCTTTCAGTTAGGATGTCCCCCTGTTGAACTTCTGGTCGCCGCCCTCTAGCTGCGAGTCAAGATTATCTGATGTCTGTCTGTGTCCTGTACTCTTTCCTGCTTCCGCAGAGGCCGCGCCTCTGTTCCGCCCCTGCTTTATCTTCTCTACAGGAAGTGACTTCTAGCATAGTGAAGCAAGCGGTCATCTTGCTTTCTGGCAAATCCTGCCCTCTTCCTCCTGACAGGAAGTAAGCCTCACCCTGACTCAAGAGGAAGAGGGCAGGATTTGCCAGAAAGCAAGATGACGTCGCTTGCTTCACTATGCTAGAAGTCACTTCCTATAGAGAAGATAAAGCAGGGGCGGAACAGAGGCGCGGCCTCTGCGGAAGCAGGAAAGAGTACAGGACACAGACAGACATCAGATAATCTTGACTCGCAGCTAGAGGGCGGCGACCAGAAGTTAAACAGGGGGACTTCCTAACTGAAAGCTGCCGGCGAAATCCAGGAAAGGATCCGGACCTGAAAAGGAGAAAAAACCATTCCAGCAAAAATAAAGAAAACCGCAGAGACACCTTGCTATGACAGCATTTACACAAGGCCGTGTAAGTGTTTTTATATATTTTTATTACACCCATCTACATCTATTAGAAACCATACACACCCCAAATTCCTCAACCTGTGCTCCCCCTTTCTTTCTGTACCCACTTCACCTAAGTGAATCAGATCACATTAACTGGAAAGAGGTGATGTTTGCCACCTTCACTAATATAGAGAGAACTTTATTTACAAAATGAACCATAAAGAGTGTATTTTAAAATAAAACTCATAATGCTAGCTATGCTGATCGGAAGGTAAATAGTCCAGTCCGAATATATTGCTCTCAACTTTGATTTAGCGCTTATATATGCTCTAGATCAACCATGTATACATACACTGGATAGCTACATATCCTAAACTAAGTGTACTAATAATTATGATAAAGTGATTAAACTAAAATGTGTATACAGTACTGTGTGTGTGTGTGTGTGTGTGTCATTGTGTGCGCCACTTAAGCATTTAACATCTTCCGATGGTTCAATTCTACTACCAAATTGTCAGAAAGTATCTGTTTGTTTCTCCCAATACTGAATATTTCTGTATCATATTTTTTTAGTGAAAGGTATCTTGAAGATCACCAATCGGCTGCATTGTATATATAATTTTCCACTTCACCTGCCAAAAATGCAATCATGTTCAGTTGTCCAGAAATTCAGGTCACCGGTTACAATAGGGATTTAGTTTTTTCGAGTCTAAACCCGAAATGTATAATCATGTACTGTATTGCATAAACAGATACCTGGGAATGATGTATACAGCTACTGTAGTAAAAGTAAGTGCTGCTTAAATATTGTTTAACTATAGAAAGTTTCAACTATGATTTTGAATTTTCTCGACAGCTCACTGCCCCATGGAAATTAAAGGTTCCTTTTACGTGACCTCAAATAGTAATCTCCCCTATTAATTTAGCAAGGGTGTTTGTACTTTTCAACGGTTATGAACTGACACGACCAGACTCTGTCTTTGAGTCTGTTTGTAGCCTAAAAACGTGAAGACTACTGAAATGAGGTCTTTTTTCTGCATCATGTCTAACAACCCATCCATTTACACTGAAATATTAATAACATTCCCTACATTGGCTCAATTTCTGCTAGCTAAGTTATACACCTTAGAATCATATAATTGCTTTGTCAAAGTTGTCTGTCAATCCTCGCAGTTCAGTGAGTTTGACAAATATGCTTCGCTACCAAAGGCTACTTTTCAATCTCCTCTTAAACTAAAATGCCAAAAACACAAAACAAGAAATTATCTTATGACATCTAATACATACAAATGTGCTTTAACGTTGACTAAAATTAGTAAAAAATAAAATAAAAAAATAGCACATACTGTACGGTGCACTGTGCGTTTTAGTTACTCACTTTTGATGACTGTGGAAAATGTATAATAACCTAGCAATGGTGAAGAAAAGATGAATGCATTTTCTCACATTGTTGACATTAATTTTTGCAACATTAGTTATTTTCATTTGCATTGGGTTCTGTTACAGTAGTCTATTATTTAACATACAGAATGCATTTTACTTTTGTGACAAGAAAGATTCAGTGCTAAAAGAAAACGTCTTGCGTCTGCAACAATGGAACAGTCTATTGTAACTGCTATTGTCCTGGCCCTTCTATTCTTGTTAAGGCTGCAGCCAGTTTGACAAGAAATTGAGATGTTGGCAGCCTGGAGCATACTGTATGTAAATGGTTACTAGTTCTTCCATCCATCTTAGGTTCATTCATCTTTTTTTTGGAACTGGAAGGGTGTTCTGGTAGAAGAAAACCATTCTTCTAATTATATCTGAGAAGATGAGCCAGAATTGCTGCATAGCTACCAGACTTAGCTATGCTAGGTCCGCTGAGATATTTGCGTAGGCAAGAGGTGCAACCATCAAGAAAAAAAATTGCCTAAGATTTGTTAAGCTCACATGCAAGTTAATATACCAGAAGTTTACAGTACTTACTTTTTGTACTTAACTTTTTTAGCGTTTCCTTTTATGTTCCCCTGATAAAGACCTCCCCAAACAGATATACCCCATCTCATTGAGATCTGAAGTACTGTACTGATGTAGTCTGACTCTCCCCAATCCCCTACCCCCCCCTGGATTCATCAAGCTCTGTTATGGGTAGAGATGGGCACATTTTTTGGCGAAGTTGGATCCGCCAGTTTCTTTTGGTCCGCGGATATCAGCGGATCAATCTCAAAAAGGGCGATTCGCATTTGCGGATTTTTTATTACTATTGCCAATACACTCCGTGGATTCCGCAACCCGTGGATGGATTTGTAGAATCCATTCTGCGGATTCAGCCAACGTAGTGCTGATTTTTAAGAACCCGCCAATTGATTGCTGTATCCGCGGATTGCATTCTACAAATCCGTCCACGTGTTGTATCCAATGGCGGATTTTGATGAATCCGTGCGGATTAAAACTGACCAAATCCATTGGCGGATTTTACCCCGCAAAATGAATTTTGGGGGGAAAATGCGAGAAAATCCATGAAACGGATTTGGGGCGGGTTCGCCCGTCTCTAGTTACGGGTTAACACATCCGAATAGGTGTTAACTCCCATTGACCTAAATGGAGTTAACACGCGTTTTGCTGCATTACCTATAACAGAGCATGATGAATATTCCTCAAGTTGCGTCGGGAAAAGTCAGTCTCCCGCAGTTATTTTGTTTTCTTCAGCGGGGAACGTAGTTATTTGAGCTACATAGAGATGGACACAGATCGGCCGGTTCCTTTGGTTAGTGGATTTCTGTTAATCAGTCTCAAAAATGGGGATTCGTCTTGCCCAGATTTTTTTTTTTTTCTTTATCACTGACAATCCACATGGCGGATTCTGCAATCTGTTAGCGGATTTGTAAGATTCCGTGGATTCCGGAATCCATACAGTTGATTGGATTCTTAAAAATCCGTAAAGATTGTATTCAATGGCAGTGTTGACTTATTCTGCACAGATTGTAACTGAAACAATCCGTCAACTAATTTTACGCCGCGGAACGGAAGTTAAATGAAAACCTCGCAAAATGCCAGGAAACTGATTTGGACAATTTCACCCGTCTCTAGAGCTACAGTACATCTCTAAATGGAACAGTGTTTTAATTAATTCTTACAATGAACTTCTCTCTTAAATATTAAGTCATTCTTTTTATAAATGTAATTTTTTTTTTAATAACCTGTTTTTCCGTTTATAAGATTTTGTCTTGGTCTTTGTACCGTTCATTAGTCTTTATTATTGGCAGGCATACGTTTATAGGGGTTCAGGTAAAAATGGACAAGAAGCATAAAGGGATACACTGTGCGTGGTTATTTGCATCTCATTACCCAGAATCCCTAGCTGCAGTGGAAGCATTGTATTCTAAGAGATTCATACAGAAAAGCAGGTTGCAGACCTGTCTGAGTCATGTGAATGTGCTCACAAGTGGTAGAGTATTTTTATTTATTCTTTATCTTGGCAATTGCAGTATTAGAATCATGGAATCTAGAACTATTCTCAACTCACACAGCACAAGTTTCCATGTGGGCTGGCTCAGTTAAAAATGTATAATAGTAATGTTAGATGTAGAAACAAATACATTGAAGTTATTATTTGTATATGTACAGTGTAGAGTTTACACACACCTACAGTTTATAGTATCAGAGAAATAACCTAACACCAAACATTCCAGAGTATTCAACTATTCTAGACTCACAGTATCTCTCTATATCTTGTGTGGTAAACTGAGAGTGATATCATCATATACAGAACTATGCTGTTGCCAATGTTATCACAAGTATAAGGCATTCTAGGTCATACAGTGTGTGTGTGTGTGTGTGTGTGTGTGTGTGTGTGTGTGTGTGTGTGTGTGTATATATATATATATATATATATATACTAGCTGATATACCCGGCGTTGCCCGGTCGTGGAAGGGCAAGGGGCATGGAGTGGAAGGGCGGGGGGGGAGGGACGTGGGAGGGGCGTGGAAGGCTGGGGGGGGCAAGGGGCGTGGAGGGCAAAGGTGAGGGGGCAAAGGGCAGGGAGGGGCAGGGGGGCAAAGGGCAGGGGGGCAAAGGGCAGAGAGGGGCGGGGGGGCAAAGGGCAGGGAGGGGCGGGGGGCAAAGGGCAGGGAGGGGCGAAGGGCAAAGGGCAGTGAGGGGCGGGGGGCAAAGGGCAGGGAGGGGCGGGGGGGCAAGGGGTGGGGGGGCAAAGGGCAGGGGGGGGCATCACAGGCACCCACTGACACGGGGGCATCACAGGCACAGGCAGCACCCACTGACACAGGGAACTTCACAGCCACAGGCTGCACCTTGTCCCACAGACAGAGCTGCACCCACTACCAGGCTAAGGACAGACCCACTCACGTCCTGTACAAAGGCCGTGGCACTTACACACCCCCTGCACACAGGCCACGGGTGGCACTGACCTGCCGGTAGGCGCTGTCCGTGGGGTTGAAGTCGCTGCCCCCGGGCCGCAGGGAGAGCTGCAGGTGTGGGAACCCGTGCAGCCAGTACAGGAGGCGGGTCACAGTGCGGAGAGTGCAGGGAGTGGACACAGCGGCATCCCGGGGAGGAGGAGAGCGCGGTGGCGTGCGGCGCGTGCACACAATTGAGAGCTGTGGGTGGTGTCCTGGGCACTCGCTCCGGTCCCCCGCTGACTGTAGCGGTGCCGGGGGGGGGGGGGGGTGAAAGCGTGGGAAACAGGGAGACATGGGGAGAGGAGGTGAGGAGAGCTCGGCGGGTGCTTGAGAGCCGTGGGGGGTGTCCTGGGCGCTCGCTCCGCTCCCCCGCTGACTGTAGCGGCGCCGGGGGTGAAAGTGTGGGAAACAGGAAGACACGGGGAGAGGAGGAGGTGCGCGCGGGTCACGATGACTTGGAGGCTGATGTTCGGGGAGGAAGAGGCGGAGCCTCCGGGACCGGCGGGTAAGAGAGCGGGAGATGAGCCTCCGGGACCGGCAGGTAAGAGAGCAGGAGATGTGTGTGTGTGTGTGTGTGTGTGTGTGTGTGTGTGTGTGTGTGTGTGTGTGTGTGTGTGTGTGTGTGTGTGTGTGTGTGTGTGGTCACTCCGCCTCAGGCCAATGAGAGGTGCAGGGGAGGGCGGCCCAAAGGACCAATGAGATTTCCCCTAGGGACACAGGAGATGCAGACAGGCATACAGTGCTTTCACTAATATATAATAAGATATATATATATATATATATATATATATATATATATATATATATATATATATATATATATATATATATATATATATAAGAGAGAAGAAAGAAAAAAGGCGCAATCCTGTATAGCAATAAAAAACAGGAACATTTATTAATTAAGCAAGGAAGGCTAGGTGACTGAACAGATTAAAACAAACACAATGATGCCAATAGACACAATAAACACAATATATGACAATAAAAAACAAGAGTACTCTTGAAAATAAAAAAGATGGGGAATGTAACCAAAAAATGCCCAGTAGCGCAAATGTAGGAGGCAGTGAGATGTGGGAGGAATTGTCACTCGATAGTTAGCAAATGGAGCAACAAATGGGGAGAGGTAATTGACCTGTCAGATGACAGATTGCGGATGCAAACGTGGAAAATTCAGGCTGATATTGACCTCTATAGATGGAGATGGGAGGTAAGCAAATAGTGTAGGCAAGGGATTAAGGAATGGTCTCGCCAAAGGATGTAACCGCGATGACCACAGGGGTCTCCGCGTCCCTCCGTCAGCACACCAACAAAATCACGCTGGAGATGAACATGTGATGCTGATCCGGGTAACACTGGAGACGCTGTTCCACTTCCACTTCCTGGATTACCCCCTCACACAAAACAGCTGTATTCGTTCAAATTGAATATTCACTCGTGTCTCTGCTTGATGTCAGACTCAGACTCAGCCAGACAGACAGACAAATACAGCCTTCCACTTTCGTCTGCCAATATAACTGAAATAGTTGTTCTCACTCCTCATATGCGATTAGGCACTCCTCTCACAGTCAGTTGTCGGACATTGATACACAAACCTACGCCGTTTAGTCAGCTGTTGCGCCAACTTCTTCAAACCCTTGAACAGCTTCTCAGCCAGAGTGGAGATGATGCCAGATGAATCGGCAGTATCTTGTAAGTGTATTACTTTTCATTTTATTACAAATACATTATCTTCATACCTTGAAGCTAATGCACTAGGTGGTGTGCTTTTCCTTTTTCTTTTTTTATTTAGTACTTCCCTGGAAGTTATTCTCCCTGTGGATTCGGCTGCCCCCCAGCATTGGATTGGACTCTTGGGGTTTCTCCCTTGATACAAGACTGGACTGCATTTAATTTGGACCTTTTTCTTTCTGCACATTCTATTCATCAGCAGTTTGGTACCATTATTTATTATTTAATATCTATGTGTTAGGACATCTAATTTGTATATTGCGCTGTTTTGTGTCTTTTAAAATATATATCTATATAGATATACAGTGCTTGACAAATCACCCAAAAATCTACTCGCCGAACCAAAAAATCTACTCGCCACCTAGTCCCGCCCCAACCCCGCCTCTAGTCCCGCCCCCAACCCCGCCTCCAATCCCGCCCCCAGCCCCGCATTTTAAAAAAACCATAAATGAAATAAATGTAATCAATTCCTAGTAAGAACATTCGTTTTTGACATAAGTTTATTTATTGTATTACATTATACTACAATTAGTCCGTGTGTGTGTATATGTGTGTGTGTGTGTGTGTCTATAAATGTCGAATCTAGAAAAAAAAGCCAGATGTGAATGACTAGTTTCCTGCACCCCTTAACTAGTGCCTGGATGCCCCTGCTTCACAATATTTAAAGCAGCAATCCCACCTGGGATCTTACCTGATCTGCAGACCCTCAATGTCCAGGTACCTCATTTCCGCAATGTTATACATTGGAGGGGAGGTGTTCCCTACCTGTCTTCTGGGTTAGGGGGGGTTCCGATGTCTTCTGTGTGAAGCTTGAATCAGATTTGGAAGAAAGCAGTATAGGTTATTTCGGTGTAGTATAGGGCAGTTAAGATATACAGGGTAAATAAAATATCCAGATCCAGACTGTGAGAAAAGAGAGAGGGTGAGACAGAGAGAGGGTGAGACAGAGAGAGGGTGAGACAGAGAGAGGGTGAGACAGAGAGAGGGTGAGACAGAGAGAGGGTGAGACAGAGAGAGGGTGAGACAGAGAGAGGGTGAGACAGAGAGAGGGTGAGACAGACGGAGAGAGAGGGTGAGACAGACAGAGAGAAAGGGTGAGACAGACGGAGAGAGAGGGTGAGACACACGGAGAGAGAGGGTGAGAGAGACGGAGAGAGAGGGTGAGAGAGACGGAGAGAGAGGGTGAGAGAGACGGAGAGAGAGGGTGAGAGAGACGGAGAGAGAGGGTGAGAGAGACGGAGAGAGAGGGTGAGAGAGACGGAGAGAGGGTGAGAGAGACGGAGAGAGAGGGTGAGAGAGACGGAGAGAGGGTGAGAGAGAGACGGAGAGAGGGTGAGAGAGAGGGTGAGAGAGAGACGGAGAGAGGGTGAGAGAGAGACGTTGAGAGGGTGAGAGAGAGACGGAGAGAGGGTGAGAGAGAGACGGAGAGAGGGTGAGAGAGACGGAGAGAGGGTGAGAGAGAGACGGAGAGAGGGCGAGAGAGAGGCGGAGAGAGGGTGAGAGAGAGTGAGGGAGAAACCGAGAGAGGGAGAAACCGAGAGAGAGAGGGTGAGAGACGGAGAGAGGGTGACTGTGGGGGGATGGGGTGACTGGGTGTGGGGATGGGGTGACTGGGTGTGGGGATGGGGTGACGGTGTGGGGATGGGGTGACGGTGTGGGGATGGGGTGACGGTGTGGGGATGGGGTGACTGGGTGTGGGGATTGTGTGATTGGATGGGGTGACTGGGTGGGGTGATGTGGGATGGTGGGGTGACGGGGTGTCTGACTGGGTGGGAATTACTGACTGTGACTGGGTGGGGATTACTGACTGTCTGACTGGGTGGGGATTACTGACTGTCTGACTGGGTGGGGATTACTGACTGTCTGACTGGGTGGGGATTACTGACTGTCTGACTGGGTGGGGTGACTGGGCAGGGGGCAGGGGGCAGGGGGCAGGGGGGTGGGATGACTGACTTTTGACTGACTGGGTGGGGGGGAGTGACTGGGTGGGGGGGGAGTGACTGGGTGGGGGGACGACTGACTGACTGGGTGGGGGGGTATGACTGACTGACTGGGTGGGGGGGGACTGACTGACTGGGTGGGGGGGTATGACTGACTGACTGGGTGGGGGGGTATGACTTACTGGCTGGGTGGGGGTATGACTTACTGACTGGGTGGGGTGGGGGATGACTGACTGGGTGGGGTGGGGGGATGACTGACTGGGTGGGGTGGGGGGATGACTGACTGGGTGGAGTGGGGGGATGACTGACTGACAGGGTGGGGTGGGGGGATGACTGACTGACTGACTGGGTGGGGTGGGGGGATGACTGACTGATTGGGGGGATGACTACCTCTGGTGTCCTACACGTGTACACACACACACACCACTCTCTCTCTCTCATACACACACACACACACACACACTCACACTCTCTCTCGTTGGGGGGGGGGGTCAGGGGGGAGTGGAGACAGCCACGGGGACCGAAGGGAACACCCCTGCCCCGCGCGTGCAGCCACAGGAGCGGAACCGGAGGGGGGGAAATCCCCTGCTGTCATAGCCTGCCCCGCGCGAGCAGCCACGGGGACAGGAGCAGAGACCAGAGGGGAAGCGGGTTCGGGGGGGGGGGGGGGGGAGGGACGACATTCCCCTCTATCATCTCCTGCCCCGGGCGTGCAGCCACGGGGACAGGAGCGGGACCGGAGCAGGGTGGAAATCCCCCGCTGTCATCTCCTGCCCCGCGCGAGCAGCCACAGGGACAGGAGCTGAGACTGAGGGGATGAGGGGGGAAGCGCGAGCAGGAGACAGGGACCGAGCGCGCGAGGAGCAGCCATTACTTACCCCTGCAGAGAAGGGCTCCATTCCACGTCACGGCCAATTGGCCAATCAGCCAGGAGGAAATTTTTTTGTTATTTATTTATTTTTACATTTGTGGGAGGGGGGGGGAGCGGAAAGGGAGGGGGAAGCGGAGACAGCCACGGGGACCGAGGGGAACACCCCTGCTGGCATCGGGAGCAGCCACGGGCACTGGGGGAAAGCGGGGATCGTAGGGCAACCGGTACGGGAGGGGGGAACATCGCCCGCTGTCATCTCCTGCCCCACGCGTGCAGCCACAGGGACAGGAGCGGAACCGGAGGGCAAGCGGGACAGGGGAGGTGGGGGAGATATCGCCCGCTGTCATCTCCTGCCCCACGCGTGCAGCCACAGGGACAGGAGCGGAACCAGAGGGCAAGCGGGACAGGGGAGGGGGGAGAAATCCCCTGCTGTCATCTCCTGCCCCACGCGTGCAGCCACAGGGACAGGAGCGGAACCGTGGGACAGGGGGGGAAATCCCCTGCTGTCATCTCCTGCCCGACAGGAGCGGAGACTGGAGGGGATGAGGGGGGAAGCGCGGACAGGAGACAGGGAGCAGCCATTACTTACCCCTGCAGAGAAGGGCTCCATTCCGCGTCACGACCAATTGGCCAATCAGCCAGGAGGATATTTGTATTTATTTATTTATTTAAAAAAAAAAAAAATTTGCGCAGAGCAGGGGGAAAAAGTAGCTGGCCACCGGCCAATTTCCGTTCGCGCCTGGCGAGTGGGCGACCGGGTTTGTCGAGCACTGTAGATATAGATATATATAATTATAGACGATATCTTTCTGTGGCCAACTAAATGCTTTTATTTGTACGAGCTTGCGAGATACACTAATCTCTTCTTCCGGAGGTGTTACAATGGATAAAGCAAGAGAGTTTTTTTACTTAAAAACAGCGCATCTGTTTCCAATATGCACTGTTTTTAAGTAAAAACCTCTCTTGCTTTATCCATTGTAACACCTCCGGAAAAAGAGATCATTGTATCACGCAAGCTCGTACAAATAAAAGCATTTCGTTAGCCACATTATCGTCTATTCGTTTTTGATTTTTAAGCTCGGCTCACACGGTATATATATATATACTGTATATCTCCATGTCTAGTAAAATCTGTTGTTTTCTCAAAGAATAAGAACAACAAACAAGACATATTTATTGACTTCCTGAGGTTTGAAATGTGTTCAGCAATATTACCAGTTCCAATTCTCTAACTACAAAATATGGATTTGTCAAATATTAGCTGAACAATGAAACGTCTCATATCTTATTAATAAAGACAAATATAATTATATTAGCAGATGTTATCTATTAAACTTCTGCAGTTTAAACAGCGCTTTTGGAAGCTAAAGATACAGATGCAGCGGCCATTATTCGAACATTTCACGGAGCCGTTTTTGTGTGCGCTGCTGTATTCCACACGGCATTCACGCGGCCAATCACACCAGGCACACCTGTGTTTACCGCGGTTGATTTGTTTGAATTTCATGGATTGCCTGATTCATGACATGGGTATTCCGAGGTATACAACGCGTGAAATGTTCGATAATGACCACTGCATCTGTAATTCACATTGAAATAGATTTCAAGATGCAGGGATATACCAAATAAGTAAACATGGGAAGGATGTTGATCCAGGGAGTCATCTGATTGTAAACTCTTGGAGTCAGGAAGGAATTTATTTTTCCCTTATGAGATATAATTAGATGATACTGTATGTCACTGGAGTTTTTTGTTTGCCTTCCTCTGGATCAAAATACTGTACGTGCAGGTATAGGATAAAGTATCTGTCATCTAAATTTAGCATTGGTTGAACTTGATGAACGTATGTCTTTTTTCAATCTCATCTACTATGTAACTATGAAACTATGTAACTACTGCTACGTAACTATGTAACTACTATGTAACTACTACTATGTAACTAGGGGAAAAGGGGTTTGCCATTATAACAGTAAAATATAGAATATTTCAGATCATCAAAGCAAGAATGTTATGGGTTAGAAATTAGGAATACATTGATGATGATAGAAATAAATCACTGACATTTTCTCTGATATGTTACAAAATGACACCATGCGATATGGGTCTGGAAGGCTGTTGCGCACAACTTATTCCCAAGAAAGACATTATACATAAAATAATTTGGTGAATAAAATGTATCTGACAAAGAGTATTTCAGAAGATCTGCAAAAAGGTGTTTAGCATCTAATTGTGCCGAATTAGATCAGTAGTGTTGTTGTTGGGAAAATGGAATAACTTGTAGGCTGCTACTGTATAACTAATATTGAATCAGCATATACACTATATATACAAGGGAAATTATTGTAGATGAGTAGTTAAAAACCACAGAGGTTCATTCTCATTATTTTTGTATTCGTCCCATAAAGATCACTCAAATAAATATATATTTACTGGACACTGGAATGTTAATGAGCCAAGAGGACACAAATAACTTTTTGTTGACAGCTGCAGTGAAAATCAACCACCCCAGTGTACATCTACAATGTCCCAAAGGCGGACAGACTTTGGGGCAGCCAAAGGGTGTGAGCCATTTGCTGCCATTCGGCTTCTGTTTCGGGATGTTGAAGTGATGTTAAAGCTGCTCTATTCCAATCGGAAAATAACAAGCCCTTTATCCCCTGTACCCAATCTTCCAACTCTATCTGTCCATGAAATGTCTGTGAATTGACTGTTTAACCCTGATCTTTTAATGTAACCATGTATTTTTATATTTCTGTGCCCAGGACATACTTGAAAACGAGAGGTAACTCTCAATTACTTGCTGGTAAAACATTTTTATAAATAAAAAAAATAAAAATATATATATATATATATAAAAGAATATCAGTGCTTAGTTTCTATGTCATTGTATATTGTGGCCTTTGCTGCCATCTATGGGTTTTTCTTTATGTGACTGCTGCCTTTGAAATGCCATTGATTTTTAGTGTATGTACAAACATTATAATTACTCTGAAGTTAAACGTGGTTTTGTTTGGTTGTCTATCTCAAATGGCTAATGAAATTAATTGTCCTTAAACAGCCAGTAAGAGCACCATAATTGGATTAATGCAACATATTTACATTAAACATAGCTACAGGGAAAAGTAGATAAATACAATTTGCATCCATTAGAAGGAGCTTAATAACATAAATCATGCAAATAATATAGGAGTTCCAATATTAGCAGTTAGCATATTGTATGGGGATGCTTACATTTTGCTTTTGTATATAATTAAAGTGGTAGCCTTTGTGACGGGAGGGGGTAACCAGGCTACATAATAAATGTCTAGCCTGTTTTGGTTACCCCTGCTCCATGTATAAGGGTCCAAGAGAGTTAGCTCTTGGGCCCAGTAACATTGTATTTCTGCCTTGAACTGTATTTGCAAAATGTAATTAAAACTATTTGTGTGTTTTTCCCTTTCCGGGCATGCAATCAAGCAGGGATTGCTAGGGGGTGAGTTTCAAGGGGGGGTTTGCAGAGGAACCATTGACAGAAATGTGACAAGAAGGTCAGAGTCCAGAGTTACCGGTTCCCCAATAAATGTACCCGGGAATCATGCCTGATTCTCGGATAAATGAAGGCACATTGTCCTAGCAATACTTCCCCTTGAAAACATAACCGTGATTCACCACTAGTGTATCCTGCTTCAGCACAGCCCAGAAAAGAGAATGAGGCACAGGGATAAATATGTATTCCTGTAGCTGAGGGAATCCGTAGGTTAAGGGGTACCCCAGCTAGTGCCAAGGTGACTCACAACCAGTATAGGGTTTGTGGGTGCCCAACCGTATATAAGGTTGGGGGAACTCTGAGAGTCCAAACTGAGTCAGGAGGAAAGTGTGTGGGGAATAAGGCAGGCAGAAATTAAATGACAACATTCTTCTTTTTCTGTTCCATGTACTCCCAAGACCTTCACCTAAAGTCCTACATAGCTAAAGGGGTTCCAAGAGACTCAGTGTTTATTAAAATGTATTTCAGTGTGTTTTACATTCGGAACCGATGTCCAAACAGGCAGCCCGTGCAAACGCGTAGGCGCCAGTAGGTCTGCTGGACATCGGAGTTCAAAGCAGCCAGAGGATCCCAAGAGGTGTGAAAGGTATTTGGTCAGCAGGGAAAGGTGGAGTACTAGGTCCGGAGATCAATAGCCGTCCTCGGGATGCCATTTGTTCTGTCAGACCTAGGGGCGCCTGCCCAGCGGGTGGCATTTGGATAGCTGGGGGGAGATGTGACAGGCTTGCGCATGTCTCCTGGCTATTTCAAATTTCCCACTGACTGGGCTTTTCTACCTGGCTTGGCTCTGATTGGCTGCTTGAGAATGTTCTCACGTGCTGATTGGCTGTCCGGTCTGCTTATTTTATGAATGAAGCAGGGAATCCTATAAGAAGGCATGAGCCAAATCAGATTGTGTGTTCCCCTTGACTCAGTGCCGAAAAAGTGCGCGAGGGCTTTTCAAAGATGCTTTGTTTGTAATAGGAAAGCAACTGGCTTCAATTTTATGCCTGAAAGCCTGCCCACAGAGACAAAGTCAGAATTCTGCCCCCAAGTTCTCAGAATCGAACGTATCTGTCGTGGCTGGGACTTTATGCCGATTTGAGTTCCAGGAGATTTGGGCTGACTCGCGGTCAGGAGGGACCAGGTTCTCAGAAGAGAACGTAGCGGTGGCATATGGAATTTTATGCCGATTTGGGTTCCAAGATATTCTGGGCTAAGTCCGGTCAGGGTAAAACTCTCCCAAAGAGTTTCCCGCACCTAGTAAAGTCTAGTTTTCAACCCCAACCCCAAAGTAAGTGTGTCTTTTCATCTGTATTTTGTGTTTAATTGTGTATAAGCGAATTTATGCCGAATAAATTTCAATTTATTTCTCTACCTTGTTTTGCTCAATGAATGAATACACATAGATAACATATAATATATATATATACAGCTGACGTTAGTTCAGCGAAACGCGTAGAGCTTCAACTTCGCATGCAGTAACCCCCGTTCCAGAGGTCAAGAGACCACTGTGCCGTGTATCCGTTCCATCTCCCGTCTAACCGGAAGCTGTCCAGTCCGTAACGGATGTGACGTCAGACGCCGTCCAACGCGGTCTGACTATGGGAGCTCTGAAGGAAGAAGGCCCGATCACCACCTCTCCTGACATGAGACTTACTGCCTCAATACTATTTTATGTGCCTATACTTGCTGTACACATTGTGAGTACATTTCTTAAGCTTTTTTTTACTGTGATAAACCGTTTGCTGGTCTGCACTATGGTCTCTCTTTGCTGTGTTTTCCATGAGTATCCCGATGAAGCCAGTTACGGTGAAACGTACGTAGGGTACGTCTGACGTCACCGTCACGTGACGTCGGCTCATCGGGGAGGTGTGTGTGATATACTGTCTGAGTGCTTCGTAGACTGCGTTCGTGGGCAGCAAGAACACTCAGACCCTAGGGTTGATCTACTACTATATATCTGCAGTGAATGTGGCTGGCCTTATACTAGACCTGTCACAATAAAGCTTACAACAGACACCATGTGCAGTGAGTAGTGGCTGCTTCAACTCAGCCAGCAATATACTCAGTCTCACATCCAACAGCTAAGCATATTCATCTGCCTATACCTCCTTCCATTGCTTTTGGTTAGGGGTCTGATATATACCTATACATATCCAGTATAGCGATCACCCTTACTATAGGGTCCACTAAGTATTAGAGAGGTATTTATATATAATTATACCTCCACTAAACACCCTATCACACCTCTCCGTCTTTTAATATCATTATATGTTTGTTTTTTGTATGTGGTTATTCCAAACAATTTATTTTAATCAGGTATATTAAAATTTAAGTTTTAATTAGGGTGAACCTCTCTAGTGCCACATTAAAGGGATTCTTTCTTTCTTTATATTCACTCTGTGTACACTCCCTGTGAGCACCACCCTCCCCTAGCAATTGTTTGGATTAGATTCCCTCCTCAGCTTGAGCAGAGTTCACAATCTGCAGCTTCCAACTGCATGCAGATTTCTTTTCTGTTTTCCATGAGTATCATCCTGAGTGAGAGCCCTCCTGAGTTTCTACACACCTTGTTTCCCGTAAATGCTGATTCTTCACCTACTTGTTGTAAGTAGGCAATCTATATGAGACAAGTTTCTTTGCTTCATCATACATTTGTGATTTTACTGCACCATCATTTGTTTATTTCTGTTTTTGGGGTGTTCCTGAATCATCGCTCCCTTCCTACCCTGGATGTTCACTGTTGCTTTAAGGGAATCTGTACAATTCCCTTAGAAGGTCGATAGTCTTTCTATTTCACCTTACACCCAGTTTTATTTGTTCACTTCATATTTATGATCTTACACTTTTGTTGTTTAGCGCCGTTCTAAATCACTTGGGTTTTTGAGAAAACTGCACGTGACATGCGTCATGACTTTAAAGTATTTATTTTTTTAAGAGAGTATATCCACGTAGGAGCCGAAGCACAGCCACACCAATGGAGAACAGGACACGAAAGTTCTTTCAAGAATGTATTAGCTAAAAAGGCATAAGGACCGACATCCTAATAGCACTCTGACATGTTTCACGCACAGGGCGCTTTATCCTTATGCCTTTTTAGCTAATAAATTCTCGAAAGAACTTTCATGTCCTATTCTCCATTGGTGTGGCTGTGGCTCGGCTCCTACGTGGATACACTCTCTTGCTGATTACCTGCCTGGATGCACGCCAGTCTGGATACGCTGTGCAGAGGCTTTTCCTGCCTTATTGTTCACGCCCCGCTCCAGCTGCTTTGGTGCACGTCAACCTACCCCTTGGAGGATTTCGGCGATTCCTGAGCTGAGGAGGACGCGCATATGGACGGCGACGACATCACGCAGGGTGCCATGGAATCGGCGTGATCGCCTGACCAACACCCGGTGAATACTACCACGACTGACGCCACGCTTACCTACCTCCAGGATCTTCGCAGGGGAACCGCCACCAAATTTGAAGGATCGGGACTCCGGTTTCATTGGGTCTTACCGGTCTAAAGTTGCGCGAGTAAAGCAACCATTGCCTGCTGTATACGAGTGGTTATTGAATTTAACCCTTTATTGCCATTTTGCTTGAGACATTAAAAAAAGTACTTACAAACCACGCACTTGCAGACTTTCATCACAGACCCTTCACGTACTGGACATATGTCTTTATATTACAGCATTTGATTCCAGCGTGACACCACTATTACTGTTTTTAGAGCTCTGGATATTTTGATCTTTCTTTAGACCAATTTCTTCTATTTATTTTTTTCATTTAAATTTTTTTTAAATGTGTACATCTCAAAGGTTTACTACTCATGTTGTATGTTAATATCCACGGCATTTGTTTCAAATTTTTCACATTTTGCAATTTGACTATAAAAATTATATCTGCTGGGGTTATTTTTTTCATGGGAAAAACGCTACCCAGCAGCTTTTGTTTTATTTTTAGAATATTTTTTTTCACATTTTGAAACATTTCGTGCTAGGTAGGAAGAGAATAAGAGCCTTGTAAGAGAGAGATAATTATGTGACCTGAACTATTGGACAGCAGACATCATTGCAATGTATATTCTTATTACCAGCTTGAAATCAAGTCCTTCCAACTGGTAATGACTTGCAGTGGGATTTTTTTGTAGGGTAAATGTACCAGAGTCCTAAGCAAACAAAATATAAATGATATCCTAAACTATAATAAATATTTCAGCTCTAAATTAATATGTGTAGCCATGTACTGCACCGACACACTTTATTCGAGCAAATACCCGGTATGTACCTGGCAGATACCTGGAATGCGCCGCTCCTCACCTCTGACAAGCCCCGTTGCATTTGCCTTCCCAGCCTGGGTTCATGCCTGGCTGACGGGCGGCTGATCTGTTAAATGATAATGATTAGGATTTAATAGGCTGCAATGCTTTGCGTGTCTACCAGATGGCATAAATTCATGAATTGTAATGCAGTATATATATATGTACTGTGCAGTATTGCAGCCAGCGGGAATAAAATGCTTCAATCCCTGCCGGAAAATAACTCAATGCACTCGGGCAGAAAACAGTCACAAACCTCAATACACCCGGGTATACCCGAATTCGTGGGACTAGCCGAGCTCGAATAAAGTGTGTCGCCAGTGTATTCTCTTGGCTACTAATCTGCCCTGCCTAACACATATGCCCTGGTACCAGTGCAGGCAGTGTTAGGGTTAAATCTAGCCCTGCTGAAGTAAGCAGCTTCCTTGAGTGACCGGGGGTGGGGGGAGGGAGGAAGGCTGGCCTGAGGCCTAGCTGCCTCTCACCTGGGGCTGAGACCTGAAGCCCCGCCCCTGGTAACAGTGGGGAGTGGCAGTTGGGAATTGACAGTTGGGAGCTGTCAGTTAGTCAGTTCTACCCTTCCTTCAAGAGAGTGGGTCATTATTCTATCCCCTCTCCAGGGGAGTGTGAGCTGTGACCCCTTACTCCACCAGGGAGTAGGGGAGCAAAGGATAGACCTGTGAGGCCGCAGGCGCTGTGGGTTGATTCCAGGGACCCAAAGAAATGCATTGTTGATTTTGTATGGCTGTACTCAATAAAGATCAGTTGCTGTTTTTATACTCCTGTTTTCCTGCAGGAACTGCACCTAGCTCTGCTTGGTGCTGCACCCAGAAAGAGCTGAGAATATCCTGAAAGCCTGTCCTTTCTTCCCCACTAACATCGGCGGACTCTCAGCAATCCTGTAAGCCTCACAGGTACAGCACAGCGAGAGTACAGGTAACAGTGACATCTCCCTTAGGGCGGGGGAACACCTGTTACATACATTTGGTATAAAAAGCATTTTTTTTTAATCTCTCTCTTGGTATTCCAACCCCACTCCTAAATATTTCCTTATCACCATATGGAGATTCTTGTTCATTATTCCTAAATAAAAAGATGCCAGAACTTGGTTTCCTGATGCCCTGATAAGAGATATGAGATGCTACAGTTCCATGTAACAACAAAAAAGTTGCAAGTTACAGCACAGCATGGTAAAGATTTACCAAACATTTTCATTAATAAGAGAGTAGGAGACCGACCAGTGACTTATTAAATTGAATACGATC
Source organism: Ascaphus truei (assembly GCF_040206685.1). Lineage (NCBI taxonomy): Eukaryota > Metazoa > Chordata > Amphibia > Anura > Ascaphidae > Ascaphus > Ascaphus truei. Next base: position 25,695,634 of record NC_134498.1, read on the forward strand.
ATTTGGATTTTTAAAGTATATTCTAATGGTTGAAATTAGCATATTTCCCAGGTATCTCAGGTTTGTTCACAGATATCTCTCTTTGGTGTATATAGGAGGGGTTGGGGAGGTTTGTAAGTCGCTGGGTACTCTCTCTGTTCTCCAGCCTTATTACAGTTAGCCATGAGACCTAGATTATGGGCGGCCATGATCAGTGGTGCCTCCCCCTCCCCTTTCCTGGCCAAGCATTGGCCAGAATCATTCTGCAGGGGCTAGTGTCAAGGGGTAGAAGTAGTCCCTAGGCTATTTAACAGGGTACAACAAAAAACAAACAAGCCCAACGCTACATCTAATATGACAAAAATATACAGTGAAATACCTATATATCTCTTGAAAAAAGGGTAATTTAGTTAACCCTTTGGCCAAAGCATTTTAAGTCTGCAAGCCACTTCAAGGCATGACCAAATATTGCAGGTCCTAACACTAACTGATTAAAATTCTTATTTACCTCCATGGCACTGGTAGTATTTCAGAAAATACTACCTTGGGGGTCCTTGCCTTAAGCTTTTGGCCTATATCCCTGAAAAATTTTTTAAGACCCTCCATCTTTTTCTAACTTTGTCATTGGTGTCAACATGTACCAAGACTGCCGGGTCAATCCCAGCCCCTCCCAACAATCTGTCTACCCGATCCACAATGTACCGATATATTGGAGTTAAATAAAAGCTGTGGTTGTTATACCCCATAGACAGTATGGCATTTTATATATCAGCGTCTGTTATTGGGGGAAGAGGTGGGAGGAAAAGTGGGCATCCCTTTGTCAAGGATATGGAAGGTAGAAATTAAAATGGATGGTGAATCACATGTGAATTGGGACTGAGCTGCAGAGCAGTGAACTGATGGTGGAAATGTGTGATTCCTGAGAAACTTTTAGCCCTTGAAAATGTATGTGAACTGATTAAAAAGAAGTGCCCACAGAGAGGATGAAGAAAAGCGCCCGTTATTGAGTGCACAATGTCTGAGAAGTCACAAGAGTTGCTATAGATCTAGGCGGGCTGGGTTTCTTTATGTCTATTATGTGCACTGATTAACCAGGAATCCATTTTGGTAAACAAAACATGAAAAAGTTTGCCAACGCATTTTGGAAAGTTGTTTCCATCTCTAATGATAAATATACAATATGACACAATAGTATGGAGTATGGCCATCGGCAATAGCTTCTCTATAACTGGGCAGTCTTACATTTGTACACTTTAGCTTTTTGTAGTTGTGGAGTTTCCTTCTAAATTACATTTCCTTCTCAATGACGAGTACTGGATCGGTTACTGTGTGAAGTTTTTCTCATCTGCACGCCAGAGAGTGAACCAGAGACAACTGACCGTGTTTGACCTTCCTAAGACATGCTACGTTTTCTCCCGGCCTTTTGCATCAGTCTGTAAGACGTTCTTTTTTTTTCTTCATTTAAATTCATAAATTCAATATTTGATGGCGTTATTGAAATTACATTTTCATTTGCATTACGATGCAGCAATAAAATATTTTACTATGTAAATATATCTTTCCCGGGAAACAAGCTCAGAGAGAAAACACATCTAAAATGACTTTTTTTAGACAAATATTTTGCATCAACTGCACTTGACAGGATGTACAATTTTCTGCAGACTGGGACAAATCTTTAGACTATTGGGTATCACAAATGTTATCATTTGTATTATCTAATCATTTTAGTTTTTTTTTTAATATAGATGCTGATCATGTAATGTAGCAATGTCAAGAGCTACATTACATACAATATTACAGTAAGTACTAGGGAATGCAGATACAATAAATGGATGCATTGAATGAAGAAGGGAATTCCTACACCATATAATGAATGAATCACTAGTAGTGTCATGTGATGGGAGGGAGAGGGTGCGAGTAGGACTAAATAGCATGTGAACCAAGTGCCTTTGGTGAAACGATGTATTAAATTGTAGGATCTCATCATTGTGACATTACCAGATTGTATTCTACTCTTATAAAATACAGGCCTTTTAAGTTGGAAAATAGTGTTCTTTAATCTTTGTGAAGGCGGCAGCAATCAAAACTGGTCTGTAATGTCGTAGACTAGAACAGGGGTGCGCAAACTGGAGAGCGCGTGAGATTATCTGCGGGGGGCACTTCCCGAAGGCACTTCAATTAAATGCCGGGGAAGTGGCGAAGGCCTCTGTAAACTTCACTTACCTTGGTTCAGATGGCTGCTGGAGATGCGTCGCCATGGCAACGCAGTGTCAAATGATGCTGTGTGGTCATGTGACCGCGTTGCTATGGCAACATGACATCATGACGCCCAGAACGCCGGAACCAATGTAAGGGGGAGCAGTTCTCCTAGTCATTTATCCTGCAATATTGTCCCATAGGGGGTTATGTATCAGCGTAGTGATACATGGGTTTTGACGCACAGCTGCTTTTCATGGAGTTGTGCATACTTGAGAACGGTTTCATATATCTGATGCAGAATCTTCGACTTGCGTCACTTTAGATATGGAGACTTTTTGGAGCAAATGAAAGGAGAAAAGAATGGTGGAGAGATATGCATCACAATCTGCATCTCAATATAATCTGTGCGCGGTGGGGCAGATGGGGCACAATTGAAGCAAATTACTTTGGTACATAGGTGCAAGATAAAAATACACCAGTTTCATGCAACATTTGCCTCAATACAGAGACCCCATTAATTTAAATATTGGTGTTTGCTACAAATTGAATAATTAAAGGATTGAGTCATGCATCTACTTCTGTTATTCATTATTGCCTTATAATGACATTGTACTGTATATAATACTAGGCTTGGCCAGTAAATCAGCCACTAAAGTATGGTTATTCAGCCTAACCTCTTCCCTGCCTCTAGCATGAAGGACACACTCATTTTTGACCAAAGAATGAGACTAGAAAATAAATATCATATATTTGAATATCAGGCTTTGCAGTAGCATGGAGGGTGGGTAAACGTTGGTATTTCGTCTGCACTGTTGGGATTTGATGGAAAATGTTACACCTTCAGTACTTGTGTTTATATCATAGTGTACTTGCAGTATAAAAATTGTAAAGCTATGTTTTCCCCCAAAATTCATTCCACTTTGTGTGATTTTTTTTCTCTTATAATTCGGTAAGATCTTGATGGAGTCAAAACTGTTACTTCTCTGAACCTTTATTCCAGAAATAGACTTTGGTGCCTATTCTAGCTGCGATGAGAAGTAGAGAAGTGCATACAGTATCTGTATGGAAAAAGCCCCTCTCGCTCGGATATACGGCTCGCCGTATTGTAAAAGCCCTTCTTGCATGTTCAAAATGTGCAAAATGGCTTTTTAGATGCAATTTCATTCCCGGTCTACAAAACCGTGTGAAACGGCCAAAATGTCTCATCTGGCTAATGTTGCTAGTTTGCTTGTATGTACAGTCATACCCCGGTTTAAGGACACTCACTTTAAGTACACTCACGAGTAAGTACATATCGCTCAATAGGCAAACGGCAGCTCACGCATGCGCCTGTCAGCATGTCCTGAACAGCAATAGCGGCTCCCTACCTGTACCGAAGCTGTGCGCAAGCGGGGAGACTATAGAGCCTGTTACAAATGTGTTATTTACATCAGTTATGCACGTATATGACGATTGCAGTACAGTACATGCATTGATAAGTGGAAAAAAGGTAGTGCTTCACTTTAAGTACATTTTCGCTTTACATACATGCTCCGGTCCCATTGCGTACGTTAATGCGGGGTATGCCTGTATGTATGTACAGTATTTATGTAGGTGTGTATGTCTTTATTTAAATAGCTCCATTAAGGTGCATAGCGCTTCACAGCAGTAATACACATGACAATCATATAGATAACAAATAATATAAATAACACATAAAGGGGAGACGTGCTTCAGACATAAAGTAACATTTAGGAAAAAGAGTCCCTGCTCCGAAGGTTCTCTCAGTAACACAGTTAAGTCCAAAATGCCAAACCGGATGGAAATACTCACAAATTGAATCTTGCCACCTCAAGGTTGGCGAGATTTCCCCAATAGGTGCAATATTAACTGTTTTAGCTCTAATGGGCAGTGACTCTCTAATTTATACTACTTTTATTGCCTTATTCATGCACTTTTCTATCTTTTCCCTGTACTGCTTACCTAATTACTACAAACATTACTAGTCAGTAATGCCCTGGCTGGGGGATTAGAAGCGCCAGTCAATGTGAAGCTGAGAATAGGGCCCTTAGCGTTACGGAAAAGATAACATAGACAACATATTTTATTGGCTGACCTGGTAAACAGGGTAAAGAGGTGAAAAACAAGAGCACATCCGCGCAAAAAATAAACAATCACGAGGTGACCCCAATAAGAAAAATATTTATTACAGTCTCATGGACCTAGAGGTGCACCAGGTGGTGTGTTGTTTTATCTCTTGGTTCATGAGACTATAATAAATATCTTTCTTATTGGGGTCATCTGGTGATTCTTTGTTTTTTCCACGGTTGTGCGCATTTTTTCACCTCTTTACCCTGGATTGTCGTTGCTTCAGATCAGCACACCTAGTACCGGCTTGGAATTCATAAAGGACAGAAGCCAAAGGCGAGGAAGCCAAAGGCGAAACGCGTCTGACTAAACTTGGACACTACATGCCACCGTAGCTAGAAGGAAGTAGCTCTACTCAGCTCCAAGACAGAACTGCTGCTTGTACGCATGCGCGGGAGCGGAGCTGTGGCAAGGAGTCAGTGAAGGGAGGAACTGGACTGTGCACGAGCCCGGGTGAGTCCCTCGCTGATGCCGCTTGCTGACGTCATCTCTTACGCCGAGACAGACCCCACATTGATGCCTGGAGACTCGGGGGAGAGGCTTGTGGAGTCTGAGGCAAAAATCATTTCAATGCTACATACTGTTGGTCGTTTGAACTTTCCCCTTTTTGAGGAGCTACTATTTATGTGAGTGTCCTTTTGCCTAATAGCAATCAACATAAGCTACAATTTGAACTCATTCTAACCACCCCTCCTTGTGGTTTGTTGTTTTAACTTCTTTTCTCCATATGTCATGGAAACCACGTCACGCCGGAGGACCCCATTTATTCCTGATTGATATTATTTGGAGGACTCTGAGTCACCTCTATGAACTCTGGCAGCGGGACTTCACTGTGTATTTGACTGAACATCTGCTTTTGAATCAACATACGGTTGGCGCTACTATACCACTTTTTCTTTTTTAAAGGACAGAAGGCTTGAGAAGAAAACAGAAAGTACTGGCTTTGTGCAATTTTTATTTTATGGATTTGTCTCACAATGCATTTTTTTCTTTCGTTATTACTGAAAATCATAACACTATATAAGCCTATGGAAAAAATGTTATATCCCTGGCGCTCGGCACTAGAACAAACTGTGTAAAAGGATACTTACTGTACAACCAGATGGAATGGCTGTGGCAAATTCACTTGAGTACTCCACTCCCCACGAGTGCGGGGGAGTGCCCGCTCGGAGGCTAATGCTGATCTGCAGCATGAGATCGTTTGGAGTTGACTGGCCATCGTGAGAGGGGATACTCTCTAATTATCCACTGCCTGATACCTTCTTGCTTCTGGTAAGCGGGTATTCTAGCCACAGTCAGAGTGCCTATGGGACCTATTCTTTTTTAATCATCCTTATTTTTTTTGTGTTTATTAATGTGTTTTATTAAATGTTTTTTTATTAATCTCAGTCATCTGTTTGTTCTCAGCATCTGTTTGTATTGTGTTTTTGTGTTTTGTATGTGCTTGTACTTGCAGTTCGATTACTATACAGTATCACGCTATGTTATTTTTTTATTGTATTTTCATGAGTGATCGTCTGCACGTGGAGTACACAAGTGGATTTGCCACAACGATTCCATCTGGTTGTATATATCCTTTTACACAGTTTGTTCTAGTGCCAAGCGCCAGGGATATAACATTTTTTCCATTCTATCTGTCTGACCTGGGGGTCAGAGTTATATCATATGCTGCCAGCCTTTTTCCTATAGAAATTAGCGCTACCTTTTGTTTTTCTCTTCTACTATATAAGCCTAGCAATACGTCATTAAAACTACTACATATATAAATTCAGTCCGCTGGACGGTGGTCACGGAGCCTGCTGGGAGTGCCTGGGTTGTTAATCCCAGGATGAAGGAAGGACGAGAGACCGTGCTGAAGTGGAGATGTCCTGTCCTTAAGTTAGACTTACAGAGGAGAGATTCTCTGAGCTCTCGTGGGGCTGAGCTCCCCTAGGAAGGAAGGGCGCAACACCTTGCTGAAGCGGCGACGTCTGCTCCAAACCCTTGAGTAACAGATAAGCGAAACACTTTATTGCTGTGTTCTGTAGACTGTATATGTTTAGCTATAATAATACCTGTTTGGGGTGGCAACCAGCTTAGCTGTCCATCCAAGTAGTAAGGGTTGAAGCTGAATGTGTAGTTGGTCTCCTAAGAGGAGTAGGAGTTTGTTATGATTTTGTTTTTACTTAAAGGGACGGTGGGCCTGTTTGTGTATTATTTAATCCTTGTAAATAAACCCCATATAGAGAAATACTAAGTGTCCAGCCTTAATCTGGGACACAAGATCCTGCACTGTGATGGAGACATCACTATATATAAGGTAATCTTAGAACACCGAAAGAGAGATGGTTGCATGAATACAAATGTATGCAACTGTTCGGGACACTTAGCGGTGGCCTAAACCGAGACCGAAGTTTTATGAGACATTACTGACACAAGAGAACTCTGTTCCCATGAGTGCTAACGGCCATGTCTATACATACTGCGCTATATGTATGAATATACAGATATCTCTTACACATACATATACTCTATGTAATTCCATCCTTATATACCAATAGGGACCACATAGTATCTGCATACACTTTTAGTAATGCAACACACTCTCACATTACCACACCTACCCACACCATTTATATACATTACCACTCCACACACACCTTTTGTAAAGCACTGTATACACTGTGGGCTCTTCATTCATTTTTATTTACATACATACACACAAACACACACACTCTTACATCACTAACACTCAGGGACTATTTAACAGCTAATCATAAATCGCATCTAAACACGGGGGAGGGATAAGCACTGATATCATTCCAAGAGACACTGTTTTTAAGTAAAACCCTTGCTTGCTTTATTCATTGTAACACCGCCGGAAGAAGAGATCAGTGTATCTCAAAAGCTCAATTGAAGAGTAGAGCAAAGGAGCACTGCTGACAAGGATATCCTGAAGGAAAAATTCCTGAAGAAAAAATCACGGGCAAAACTCCAGAAGTAAAACTGAGGGTATTTATTACATGAACTCACAGGAACATGAACACAACCAACGCACCAACGCGTTTCATCCCGTGGTAACTTTATCAGTTACAGACCAGATTAAAATGTGAGACAGCCTTAGTTGTCATGCTCCATAGCAGAATATATATTTCATTACAGTGTTAAAAACAGAGACAAAATATACATACTCAATTATGAATGAGATGGATAGTAATAATACAACATTATCACCGTCAGTCCTGTAAACCAATTCAAGCTATGAGGCAGAAAGGTTTCTTTGCAGCCAAAAAGTTGTCTAAAATGGCCCTTTAAAATTAACAATGAAACGAGTAGGCAAACATCTACTGTAGATGTAGCAGTTGCAAACTGATATAAATGAGTAAATCACTCCATAAAGTTATGGTGGTTTTCCCAGGTAATAGTCAGTTGTTTGCTAAGATATATACAGTATCTATAATTAGTTGCAAGCATCAAGGATATTTTTGAGTTTACATTCATAACTTAGAATTTTAGCATAATAATACAACAAATAAACCTGAATTGGTTTCAATCCTGCTGAAACAAAAGGTCTTTGCAATGTTACTCAAGCACTGCACACAGTATGCTCTTAAAAGAGGTTACAAATTACTTATACTTAGAATCCAGCATGTCATTTAGGCTCCATTTGTCTTACAATCTATTTAATTTCTCAAATTGCTTATTATTCTTATTGATAATTAAATCTATGTATTTTTCCATGAGTTGTTTTTACATTAACCCTTTTATGGGCTTTAACAGGGGACTTATCCCTGTTCAGAAATGTGCCTCTAATCCAGCAGTGTGGTGGTTAACTGCTGGTAGACAATTAATCAACACCACCTGGCTGATTACAGGTGTCAGAAAACCTGCCTCTGAGACAGGAAGAGATTCTTCCTGAGCTCACACGTGAATTGAGCTGACCCAGGAAACAGATGTCTTGAGCGGCAGAGACTGCACGCTGCCAGTAAGACATAGTGGACAATACTTCTAAACCTGGATCCTGACATTACCTTAGCACACAAGGGTGCGGACACGAGGAGAACAGAGAAGCCTTCCCCTACAGCTTCCAGAGAGACAAATAAGCTTTCCTTTCTAAGACTGTTGTATATCTGCACATATCAAAATATATGTTTGGGGCTGGGAAACATGATATCTAAGGGAGTTCTGGACTGCATGTGTTTACCTAGAAATACTCCCAAGTGGAGCAGAAGCTTTGTTTAACCCCTTATTTTGCATATGTTTGATTTTCATGTGTTAAAGAAGCAGGCGCAATAAAAAGCCTTATTTTAGTTCACCTTAAAACCAGTCTCCATTGCGCACCTCTGCACACATCTCTTACAGGGGCTAATTCTATATGATCGAAAGATTCAATAATTTGCTAATTTTCTTTGCATCTGGGGTACCCCAGAGCTGGGACCTCTTCTCTTTACACTCTTTTCTCTAGGTGACCTAATCACATCTCTTGGGTTCAAATATCACCTCCATGCTGAAGACACACAAATTTACTTTTCAACCCATGACCACACACCTGCTGACAGACTGAAGTTTCTGAATGTGTCTCTGCTATATCATCCTGGATGGCCCTCCGCCGACTTAAACATGGCAAAAACAGAGCTCCATATACTTCCTCTCAAGCCTGGCAGTCCTACCTTCCTACTGTTGGAAGTGCTATCATTCACCCAGCAGCCCAAGCACACTGCCTAGGGGTCACACTCGACTCCAACCTCACATTCTCCTCTCACATTCAAAAGATAGCTAAAACCTTAAATTTTTTTCCTCTGCAATATTACCAAGATACGCCCTTTCCTCTGTTGCTCGACTGCTAAAACTCTGACACAGACCCTCATTCTCTCCTGTCTCGATTACTGTAATCTCCTGCTGTTCGGCCTTCATGCCTCTCACCTGTCTCCCCTACAATCTATCCTAAATGCAGCTGCCAGATTTACTCTACTCTTTCCGAAATCTGTGTCAGCGTCTCCTCTGCTGAAATCCCTCTCCTGGCTTCCTATCAAATCCCGCATCACACACTCAATTTTCCTCCTCACCTTTAAAGCTTTACAGTCTTCTGCCCCTCCTTACATCTCAGCCCAAATTTCTCGCTATACACCATGCCGACTCTTGCGTTCTGCTCAAGGAAGTCTTCTCTCTATGCTTTTTGTATCTAAAGCCCCCCCCCCCCCCACCTTAAACCTTCCTCACTGACTGCCCCCACCTCTGGAATGCCATTCCTCTCAATATTCGACAAGCACATAATTATCAACTTTTAAGATCCAACTCAAAACACACGGGCTTAAGGAAGCATATGAGTAGCTCTATGAGTGATAGTTTGACACTGCATACATAAAACATGGCCCTTTGCAGGCGCACTTACCAGAATGCCCTCCTACTGTCTCTGTGCGTCCTTCCTACCAACCAATTAGATTGTAAGCTCTTCGGAGCAGGGACTCCTTTTCCTAAATATTACTTTTATGTCTGAAGCACTTCTCCCCTTTATGTGTTATTTATATTATTTGTTATCTATATGATTGTCACGTGTATTACTGCTGTAAAGCTCTACAGTATGTACGTTAATGGCGCTATATAAATTAAGACAGACATACATATATACATAGAAACAAAAAAGAACAGGCGCCCTCCTAGTGTATTAAGTATAACAATTTAATGGGACTTGACACTTGGAGTGCTCCTGTTCTTTTTTGATTCTATAGATATCTTCCAAGGAATTGGTGATTCCTGTATCCAGGCTGCAAAGACTCCAGAGGACTGTGTTATGGGACTGTTTTTTTATAATTGTTATTGATTTTTATACTTTTTGTATTTTTAACTGTTCATTTGTACATATTATTTTGCATATATTGTTTTAGATCAGCACATATTATTGGCAGTATAAGTATCAATATAATTATTTTGGTCATTGCACCTGTTGAATTATAGGCTGTTGGTATTATATATCATTAATCCTATTGGCATTCCTTCACAGGTGTACTACAACATTTGGTATCATACTAGGGTTTTGTGAAGAGTTTTTATATACAGCTCAACCCCGTTATAACGCGAATCCGCTTATAACGCGATGCAAGCGGGGCTCCCAATTTTCATATTTAAAATACTTTACAACACGACTATTGGTATCTTAAATACTTTATTGTTCAATGCATACAATAGTACATTATTTCTAACGCGATCCGCTTATAGCGCGACGTGAGTCCTTAGACCCAAAGCACAGCGTTATAACGAGGTTGAGCTGTATGTTACACAATTAGGCGCCGTTTCATTCTCTGTGTTATACATACACACGTACATACATTTTAGTGACTGTTTATACCAAGGCCCCAAAGTCTTTATGTAAGTAAGATGCGTTACAGAAGGTTTCAAGTACCTTTATGATGATGAAAACAAAGTCAGTACTTGGTGCTGATGTAAGACTCATGGGTGTATAATTTCCAAGTCCACATGGAACCACGTTGCCATTCTAGCAGTGCTTCTGCACAAACCAAAGTGGTCCTGAAAGAATTCACCTCTGGTTGTGAACCTGACTGATATAATATTCTGGGAATTATAATTCAGAAAACGACAGATGATTTCATTTGTTTTGCTTGCGTTAGTTTGCAGCTGTGCAGTCATTTACATGTCTGAAATTTCATTTGCTTCCTAGTTAATTTGTATGAAGGGAAGCATAATAATACCTGTTAAATTTGTAATCTGTATTTAAACTCCTTTGAGAAATCAGTTTGCATGATCTATCTGGTCATTTGCCTTCCCGTGGTGCTGTGGGATTTGCTACATATTGGTACACCTACTAACAGACTGACATGCTAATTACACAATACTTACACTATAGATGTTGATGTAAATGTGTGTATATATATATATATATATATTATAGTACATATATTCTCTATCAAATTCCTTTCTACATTAATATAAAACTATATCAATATAGTGTAATATTTATTATTAACGTTATTGAAGTGAAACTTCTTTAGTGGCACCTATTCTGATGGGGCAAAATGGGAGAGATGGAGACGAAAATGAAACGGAAGTGACGTCACGGCTCCCCCTCCCCCCTCCCCCCACACACCTGCTGTGACATGCGGCGGCGGCGGCGATAGCCGCTGGCGCCGCTCCTAACGGGCGTCGCTCTTCCCACACGGTGATCACATATGCGGCAGCCGGCGGCGATAGCCGCCGGCGCCGCTCCTAACGGCCGCCATTCTCCCCATATGTCCGCTGCAATGGCGCGCATGCGCATTGCTAATGGAGATGACTGCGGACCTATGCGCATGCGCAGAAGCGGCTGGCAGCGGTGCCTTTCCGACACATGTAATCACCGCTGCCACTCCTAACGCTCCCCCACACCGAACGCCACGGCATGCAGACCCGGTGCCGGACCGCAGCCCGTTGAGATGCGGGTACTAATCAGTGGGAGCGGGGAATGCCGCGCATGGGAGGAGCTTGTTTCCACCGGTGACTGGAGGACCGGGCGCTTTGGTGGTGGGGTGGGAGGAGTCACGCGGCTGACGGAGTGAGACAGGGGGAGTGAGGAGAGAGGTGCAGGCTGATGGGGAGGGCGAGGTACAGAGGTAAAAGACCACACAGTACCTGACATGGAGAGCAGGGCAGTGAGTGCCGGGTCGAGCAGCCAGCAGAGGCCGTGGTACAGGTGAGCTGCAGCGGGAGCCCCCCGCATGGTGTCAGAGCTGAGAGGCTGTGCTGGGGTCGGTGTTGGTCTGTGCGGTCTGTGCGGTCTGTGCCCCTGTTCTGTAACTCACACTGACACACAGCGCTCTGTGCACCTCACCCAGCAGCAGAGCCTGCCCGCCTCACTGCTATTGGCTGAGATCTGCTCGGGAGCACATGTCAGACACCTGTCATTGATCTGCAGCCTGCAACATGGGGACACACACTGACACACACAATGACACACACACACACACACACACAATGACACACACTGAATGACACACACTGACTGACACACACTGACTGACACACACTGACTGACACACACTGACTGACTGACTGACACACACACACACACACACTGACTGACACACACACACACAGACTGACTGACACACACACACAGACTGACTGACACAAACACAGACTGACTGACACACACACACAGACTGACTGACACACACACACTGACTGACACACACACACTGACACACTGACTGACACACACACTGACTAACACACACACTGACTGACACACACACACTGACTGACACACACACACTGACTGACACACACACACACACACACACACACACACTGACTGACACACACACACACACTGACTGACACACACACACACTGACACACTGACAGACACACACTGACTGACAGACACACACACACACACACACAAAGACACTGACAGACACACACACACACTGACTGATGCACGCACGGACACACACTGACGCACACACACACACACTGACTGACGCGCACGCACACACACACTGATGCACACACACACACACTGACTGACTGACTGACAGACGCACACACACACACAAAGACACTGACAGACGCACACACACTGACTGACGCACGCACGCACACACTGACTGACGCACACACACACTGACTGACGCACACACACACACTGACTGACACACACACACACACACACACTGACTGACGCACACACACACAAACGCTCGCGCACACACAGACACACACACACACACAAAGACACTGACAGACGCACACACACTGACTGACGCACGCACACACTGACTGACTGACGCACACACACACACACACTGACTGACGCACACACACACTACACACTGACTGACGCGCACACGCACACACTGACGCACACACACACACACACACACACACTTACACACACAGAATTCCCAGTTACTATAAATATAGAAGTGCAAATAGCTAAAACACGTGTTCTAAGTCAAACTTCTTTGCGTTTTGGCACTGAAATTGTATTTTTTATTAAATATATCATTCTTACAAATACAATTTCTGTGACAAAAGTCAAAGAAGTTTCACTTACTATGCGCGTGCACTCAGCACACACAGCTTTTTTCTATCAATAGTTCAGCAAAAAAACTGATATTCTCAAGGGAGTCCTTTATGGGATATGACTTGTGACTGTTGGAGCGTTTTACTTTTATGTATTCGAAGAAAAGGAAGTATTTTGAATGTAGGTCATATGTAAAAATGACACAATATTTTGCAAGATTGTTACCTCCAAGCAGCAGTCTCTGCAGACTGACCACCTAGGCAACTTGGTACATTTTATAAAACAACTAGCTGAGAGACCCGGCGTTGCCCGGGATGTAATGTTCCCGTTCCCCTCTCTCTCCTCCCCCCTCTCTCTGTTTGTCCCCATTCACATCAATCCAGTCCCCCCCCTCCCTCCCTCCCTCCTTTACAGCTTCATGTAGCGTGTGTGCGTCAGTCACTGTGTGTTTGCGCGCGCGTCAGTGAGTCTGAAGCAGAAACACAAACACACACAGACTGACTGACGCACACACAGTCAGTGTGTGCCTCAGTCAGTGTGTGCGTGCGTGTGTGCGTCAGTCAGGGTTTGTGTGCGCGTCAATCAGTGTGTGCGTGCGTGCGGCAGTCAGTCAGTGTGTGTGCGCGTGCGGCAGTCAGTGTGTGTGTGTGGGGGTGTGTGCGCGTGCGGCAGTCAGTGTGCGTGCGGCAGTCGGTGTGTGTGTCAGTCGGTGTGTGTGTGTCAGTCGGTGTGTGTGTCAGTCAGTGTGTGTGCGCGCGTCAGTTAGTGTGTGTGTGTGTGAGCCAGTGTGTGTGTGCGAGTCAGTGTCAGTGTGTCAGTCAGTGTGTGTGTCAGTCAGTGTGTGTGTGTCATCAGTGTGTGTGCGCGCGTCAGTTATTGTGCGTGTGTGTGTGCGTCAGTCAGCGTGTGTGTGTGTCAGTAAGTTGTGTGTCAGTCAGTGTGTGGGAGGTGATGTGAGTGGAGCGCCGGGGAGGGGAGCACCAGGGAGGGGAGGGGAGGCGTCAAAGGCAGGGAGGGGAGGCGTCAAAGGCAGGGGGGGGGCGTCAAAGGCAGGGGGGGGGCGTCAAAGGCAGGGGGGGCGTCAAAGGCAGGGGGGGGCGTCAAAGGAAGGGGGGGGCGTCAAAGGCAGGGGGGAGCGTCAAAGGCAGGGGGGGGCGCGTCAAAGGCAGGGGGGGGCGTCAAAGGCAGGGGGGGGCGTCAAAGGCAGGGGGGGGGGGCGTCAAAGGCAGGGGGGGGGGCATCAAAGGGGGGGGGCATCAAAGGGAGGGGGGGGCGTCAAAGGGAGGGGCGTCAAAGGGAGGGGGGCGTCAAAGGGAGGGGGGGGGGCATCAAAGGGAGGGGGGGGGCGTCAAAGGGAGGGGGGGGCATCAAAGGGAGGGGGGGGGGCGTCAAAGGGAGGGGGGGGGCATAAAAGGGAGGGGGGGGGCGTCAAAGGGAGGGGGGGGGCGTCAAAGGGAGGGGGGGGCGTCAAAGGGAGGGGGGGCGTCAAAGGGAGGGGGGGGGCGTCAAAGGGAGGGGGGGGGGCGTCAAAGGGAGGGGGGGCGTCAAAGGGAGGGAGGGGGGGGCGTCAAAGGGAGGGAGGGGGGGCATCAAAGGGAGGGGGGGGCGTCAAAGGGAGGGGGGGGCGTCAAAGGGAGGGGGGGGGGCGTCAAAGGGAGGGGGGGGGCGTCAAAGGGAGGGGGGGGGGGCGTCAAAGGGAGGGGGCGTCAAAGGGAGAGGGAAGGGTGGCGTCAAAGGCAGGGGGGGTGGCGTCAAAGGCAGGGCGTCAAAGGCAGGGGGGGGGCGTCAAAGGCAGGGGGGGGCGTCAAAGGCAGGGGGGGGCGTCAAAGGGAGGGGGGGCGTCAAAGGGAGGGAGGGGGGGGGCGTCAAAGGGAGGGGGGGCGTCAAAGGGAGGGGGGGGCGTCAAAGGGAGGGGGGGGGCGTCAAAGGGAGGGGGGGGGCGTCAAAGGGAGGGGGCGTCAAAGGGAGAGGGGAGGGTGGCGTCAAAGGCAGGGGGGGTGGCGTCAAAGGCAGGGCGTCAAAGGCAGGGGGGGGCGTCAAAGGCAGGGGGGGGCGTCAAAGGCAGGGGGGGCGTCAAAGGCAGGGGGGGGCGTCAAAGGCAGGGGGGTGGGGGCGTCAAAGGCAGGGGGGGCTTCAAAGGCAGGGGGGGGCGTCAAAGGCAAGGGGGGGGCGTCAAAGGCAGGGGGGGGGCGTCAAAGGCAGGGGGGGGCGTCAAAGGCAGGGGGGGCGTCAAAGGCAGGGGGGGGCGTCAAAGGCAGGGGGGGGGGCGTCAAAGGCAGGGGGGCGTCAAAGGCAGGGGGGGGGGCGTCAAAGGAAGGGGGGGCGTCAAAGGCAGGGGGGGGGCGTCAAAGGCAGGGGGGGGGCGTCAAAGGCAGGGGGGGGGCGCCTCAAAGGCATGGATTCCTCCCCCTGCATTTCCTCACCTAGCAGCATTAAGTCCCTGCCGCCCTCCTCCTGCTCCTCGGGGATGTTGAGCCGTAGAGAGCGTGCTCTGGGAGGTAGGTGGGGAGTGAGGGGGGGGAGAGGTGGGGAGGGGGGGGAGAGGTGGGGGGGAGAAGTGGGGGGGGAGAAGTAGGGGGGGGAGAAGTAGGGGGGGGGGAAGTGGGGGGGAGAAGTAGGGGGGGGAGAAGTGGGCGGGGGGAAGTGGGGGGGGGGAAGTGGGGGAGCAACACACGCGACACCTACCTGTAGTTCCGGGCATCGCCATCTTCTCACTGGGCACGGCGAGGGAGGAAGGGGGTCCTTCCGGGCGCCGCCATCTGTTCCAGTTGGAGCGGTGGCGTGGGAGGGAGAGATGTGAGTTGTAGCGGCGAGGGGGAGAGAGACCTGGCGTTGCCCGTGAGTAAAATTTCCCGCTCCCTTCTCTCTCCCTCTTTTTCCGTGTTCCCCAGAGGGGAGGGACGAACAGTGGACAGGAGGGTGTGGGGACGGACAGTGGACAGGAGGGGGGGACGGACAGTGGACAGGAGGGGGGGACAGTGGACAGGAGGGACGGACAGTGGACAGGAGGGGGGGACGGACAGTAGACAGGAGGGGGGGACAGTGGACAGGAGGGGGGGCAGATGACAGGAGAGGGGGAGGAGGGGGGAGGGGGGGGAGGTGGACAGGAAGGGGGGGCAGTGGACAGGAGGGGGGGCAGTGGACGGGAGAGGGGGGGAGGTGGACAGGAGAGGGGGGCAGTGGACAGGTAAGGGGGGGAGGTGGACAGGAGAGGGGGGGCAGTGGACAGGAGAGGGGGGGGGGGCAGTGGACAGGACGGGGGGCAGTGGACAGGAGGGGGGGCAGTGGACAGGAGGGGGGGCAGTGGACAGGAGGCGGGGGCAGTGGACAGGAGGGGGGGGCAGTGGACACGAGGGGGGGCAGTGGACAGGAGGGGGGGCAGTGGACAGGAGGGGGGGGGGCAGTGGACAGGAGGGGGGGGCAGTGGACAGTGACACACACACACACACACACACACACACGTACGTCTCAGTTGATGCGTCATTTCTCAGTTCCGTTTGGCGCCGGAGGTGGGGGAGCGACACCTACCTGTACTTCCGGGCGCCGCCATCGTCTGACTCGGCGCCGCGAGGGAGGAAGGGGAGCCGCCATCTTACGCGCCGCGTGGCAGCTGCCTGTTCCCCGCCGGGGGTAGGGGAGAGGTGATTTGGAGCGGGGAGGGGGGAGAGGTGATTTGGAGCGGGGAGGGGGAGAGGTGATTTGGAGCGGGGAGGGGGGAGAGGTGATTTGGAGCGGGGAGGGGGGAGAGGTGATTTGGAGCGGGGAGGGGGGAGAGGTGATGCCGCTGGGGAGGGGGAGAGGTGATGCCGCTGGGGAGGGGGAGAGTTGAGTTTGAGCGCCGCTGGGGAGGGGGAGAGGTGATGCCGCTGGGGAGGGAGAGGTGATTTGGAGCGGGGAGGGGGGAGAGGTGATTTGGAGCGGGGAGGGGGAGAGGTGATGCGCTGGGGAGGGGGAGAGGTGATTTGGAGCAGGGAGGGGGAGATGTGATGCGCGCTGGGAGGGGGAGCGGTGATTTGGAGCGGTGAGGGGGGAGAGGTGATTTGGAGCGGGGAGGGGGAGAGGTGATTTGGAGCGGGGAGAGGTGATTTGGAGCGGGGGAGGGGGAGAGGTGATTTGGAGCGGGGAGGGGAGAGGTGTGTGTGTGTGTGTGTGTGTGTGTGTGTGTGTGTGTGGTTTTTTTTTTTTTTATTTATTTTTTTTTTGGACCTTTGGCCCGTCACTCCGCCTCAGGCCAATGAGAGGTGTGGGGGGCGGGCCAAGGGGGTGGTGTGTGTGTGTGTGAGGCCAATGAGAGGTGTGCGGGGGCGGGCGGGCCAAGGGACCAATGAGATTGCCCCTAGGGACACCGGACATCCAGGCAGGCAGGCATGCATGCATGCAGGCAGGCATACAGTGCTTTCACTAATATAGTATAAGATACATCAAACAGCTGGGCACTATATCTACACTGAGGCATGCAATGTATGCATTTCGAGTGGGCCAGCTTAAAAATGGCTCTACCTTCAATGTTTTACTTCTCTCTTCTATTCAAAATTAAAAGAAAAAAATAGCTTGGCATTATGGGCAAAATAATTGTGTGGTTAAAAGGTTGCATCTTACACAAAGCATGACAATAGGACTAAGAAGAGGTCATTGGAACTTACCTTGGTAAAGGTTTTGGAACTTAATGGGTAACGCCATTATGACAGTAACGACAGTATGTTGTCCAAAGTGGCTGTTTAAGGCCAAAAATCCCTGTTGACTAGAACAGGGCTTTGTAGCCCAAATCGGACCAAATGGCCACTTTGGACAATAAAGAATGCCTGGCACTGCTTTAAAGCACGCACACAGTGGGTTTGCATCACAAAACCTTGTACCAGTGATACAGTCAGTCACATAAGAACATGGTACATTTCCTTAACGAGAGAAAAGTAGGCAAATACACAGATACCCAGCAAGCTCTCAGAACCCCCCCAAAATTACCACAAAATATAAATATGTATATAAGTGTCAAAAGGAGTGCTAGCAGGTTCAAAGCCAGGACCATCCGTCCCCTAATTATAGAGGTAAATAAGGATTATAATCAGTTAGTGTTTAGGACCTGCGATATTATGGTCATGCCTTGAAAGTGGTTTACACGCTTTGGCCAAAGGGTTAACTAAATTACCCATTTTTCAAGAGATATAGGTATTTCACTGTGTATTTTTGTCACATTGGATGTTGTTCTGAACTTCTTTGTTTCAGGAGAAAAGTAGGTAAGGTATTCATGAATAGAGCTTTGATTTGGGTTAGACGAGGACATGTGAATGTTTTAACTGTGATGTAGTTTTGCCATCCTTTCTATGGCATTGATGATTAGAGATAGGGTCTGCTTCATTTAAAATGAATATGTTATTGTTTTATTACATGTATTTTCAAAATGGCAATGATTTAATTTCCAAGGGTGAGTGCTTTCCAAAGGGGCAAATCCTCTTCCTTGATTGTTGCTTGCAATGATCTAAGCTGCCGATCATTCTGATCTCCCGTGATCAATCTGGAAAGATTCTGCTTCCCAGGGCACGCAATATGGCTGCCAATTTCAAAAGGAGAAGTGGTGTGACTTCCTAAATGGAGGCTATAGCAACCCAAGGAAGCTTAATACATCAAACAGCATAAAAAAAGGCATAAAGTAATATCTAATATCACACAACAGATTTGTTTATAAAAAAAATAGTGCCGCTTTAACAATTAAGGTGTTTAAAATTATGCTATGTATGCCCGCTAAATAAAAAAAAATAGATTTTTTTATCCTGTGCAGTAAAAAATAAACATGTTATGGTCTTTACAGAAATAGTTTTCTCTCTTTCTCGCTTTCTCATGCTATAACTTGTTGATTTTGTGGTGTCAAAAATGTACCAGAACGAATACAATTAACCCTCTACTTCCATTTACGATTTTGAAGAGTTCGAATGACCTACAGTATTTTGGAACAATGCAGTGCTAATAGTATAATGTGCTTTCTACTACTCAGTTTGAAATTATTCTGAGAATAACGAATGTAGAAATCTATCATTGGGGTGTTCCAATCCCACACGTACTGTAGAATAAGGTGAATGCATTTGTGGAGATGACACACAAGCCATCATGTACATTTCCAAATAACAGTTTTAGTTTTGCAAGTTACCATAAAAGCAGAATCCATTTGTATGTGTGTTCACGCTCTTCAGTCAATAAAGCTTATCTGATGTCTTCAACAGCATTGCCTGCCTAACTCTCAGAGAGCCCTGGATTTGCATGGAAATCAATAATTTCAATAACTGTCATAAAATTCTTCGAGTGTAAATAGCTGTTATGTCTTTTTTAGAGTACTTTCACATTCTACTAGCAGAAACGTTGAATATTTCCCACTGACTCTTCAAACGCATTGCAAATGTGTGGTTTCTTTACTAACATATTGCAGTCTCCCAAGATACAGCACAGCCAAGACTTTTCCTCTCATTTCGAAAGTTCGACAAATTGATACATACTGGATATACTGCAGTGAATGCATAAACCAGGGAAAGAACCATATTCATTTATACTGTAGAGTTTGTTTTATTCTTCTGATTAAAAAAAAAAGGTATCCATGTTTCAAAACTGTAACAACAAAAACCCAGGATACATTTGGACAAACAATGTAAGTCAACACACAGAAACAAAGCAGTGAAGAAACATTAAAAAAAAAAAAAACATTAAAAAGCAAAAAATACAATCCTAATATACAGTAAAAAATCAGAGCTTAATAGTCTAATTTCAAAATTAGGTAAATATATAGTTGTGTATACTATATTCAGATCACATTATTAGGGGTGGAGGACAGGACCAGGCTTTTGGAGTAGTTGCCTCATTCTCTTAGTGGTGGTGCAGCGCCTCCATCCTCTATACCTTCCCAGGGTATGGGGTAGGACCCGTATAGAAGAAGTGACCCCTGGTCCCAGGGTGGATGCTCCAGAATAACACAACAGACTTTAGTAAGATCAGCAATGTCTCTCTTTATTGTATCTAGATGACGCACAGCAGCCTTGCAGCATACAGCCGCAACAACCACAGCAATAGCAGTAGCAGCACACACAGAGATCCCAGGGTGTACAGCCTTTCTTATCTCCTCTCCTTTCCTCCAAGAGGTACTCCACAGGATGGTCTGTGAGGGGCCTCAATACCCCAGGGCCCACCTCAGAGGGTCCCCTCTGGGCGGGGGTAGATCCTGCCCATCACCCCTCATGAGGGTGAGGGGCATTGGATCAATCAGAGCTCTGCTCACTCGCTGACTATGATAGGCCAGAGTCCTCTTAGTATCTCTCCTGCTCCCAGGAGAGAGCTCTACCTACTCCGCTCTCTTCCAACTCCCAGGACAGACTAGACTAACTGTCACTTACAGGAATGGGCTGCTAAATAGTCTCAACCCCACCCCTCATGATGTCAGCAGGACCTCCCCTCTGTCTCATGCCTGCAGCAGAGTCAGGTGCCTGCATCTATCACTCAGGGCAGGGCTTGAAGGGGGGAAAACCCATGATTACTACTGGTGCCTGCCCTTAACAGGACTTACCTCAGTAGGAGAAAGATATGTATAGCCTGTGCTGTTTACAGGGGGCTACATATGTATATACAGTGTATGTCTATATATCTGAAAGATTATTAATGAGACATTATTCTTTGTTTTCACCCCTCTCTGTAACATCTTGGGCCTCGGATATAGTAGAGGTGCACGCGACGGAGCGCATGACGTGCCGAAGGCATGCCCATGACGTCACGTGAGCGGTTCGCCCTCATTGGCTGAACTGCCCATGTGACCCGGCGGTTACGCGGCAAAATAAAAAATATTTTTTTTATTATTATTTTATACCAGGAAGTAATACATTGAGAGTTACCTCTCCTTTTCAAGCATGTCCTGGGCTTAGAGTTATGATGACAAATAATACATGGTTACAAATACAGTTACATAAGTGAACAGGGTATACATTATATACAAGACATTGCTTGCAAAGTTAGAGATAATATATACTATAGACGTATGTAGCAGCTACAGACCAGGTTAAAATGTGAGACAGCTTTGGTTTTGAAAGCACTTAAACTAGTGGTGGCTGTGAGAGTCTCCGGTAAGTTGTTTCAGTTTTGGGGTGCACGGTAAAAGGAGGAGTGGCCGGATACTTTGTTGAACCTTGGGAACATAAACAGTCTTTTGGAGTCTGATCTCAGATGATAAATGCTGCATGTGGTAGGGGTGAGGAGCTAGTTCAGATAGATGGGTAGCTTGCCCAGAAAGTATTTGAAGGCAAGACAGGAAAGATGAACTTTGCACCTAGACTCAAGTGATAACCAATCTAGTTCTTTGAGCATTTCGCAGTGATCTGTGTTGTAGTTGCATTGGAGAACAAAACGGCATATTGAATTGTAGAGAGTGTCAAGTTTGCCAAGGTGGGTTTGGGGTGCCGAGCTGTATACTATGTCCCCATAGTCGATAATTGGCATTAGCATCTGCTGTGTGATACACTTTCTGGCCAGCAGACTTAGGAAGGATTTGTTCCTGTAAAGTAAACCTAGTATGGCATAGGTTTTGGATGTCAGGGTATCAATGTGCATCACAAATGTTAAATGGGAGTCAAACCATATGCCCAAGTATATAAAACTACTAACTTGAGTTAGGATGGTGTTAGCGTTGTTCTGATCTGGAGCTCAGTCACTAGAAGCTTTAAAAATGTAGTCTTGGTCCCAAATAACATTGTTACAGTCTTGTCAGTGTTTAAAAACAGTTTGTTTTGGGAAATCTAATTTCCGAGTCTCAAAAAGTCAGATTGAAGTATGTGTTCGAGGTCGAAGAGGCTATGGCTGTGTGCATATAGGATTTTGTCATCTGCATACATGTGTATTGAGGCTTCCTTACAAGCTGTGGGAAGATCATTGATGAACACTGAGAAGAGTAGGGGCCGCAGAACAGAGCCTTGCGGGACACCACAGGTGATATCCAGGGGGTTGGAGTTAGAGCCTGAGATGGACACATGTTGGGATGTACCTGATGGGTAGGAATGAAACCTGTTTAAAGCATGCTGCCCTATTCCAGAGCACTGGAGTTTTTTTAGCAGGATAGCATGATCAACAGTATCAAAAGCCTTTGCAAAATCTTGCCAGGCATCGGTTTCTCTTTTGCACGCGCGCTCTATGGCCAGGCACATTGCCCTCCTGCCTTTTTTTTTGGCACTTGCGATGTTGCTCTCACCATTGCTCTTACCATAGACTCGCCCTTACTATCTCCTGTCCCCTCTTCCCTACCTTACTATGTCCTCCATCATGCCCTTCTCCTCTTTGCACTCTCTGCTGTCAGCTCCTCTTTGTGCATTCTACAATCCCATCTCTCCTACTCATCTCATCTCTGCCTCCTCTCCGTGCTATCTCCATTACAATCCCCTCCACTAGTTTCCAGGGTAAGTGAGGTATGTATATCTTTACATAGCACCGACAGTGTACTCAGCACTTTACAAAGACAATACAATACTGGACATTATAATACAATAAGCGCAGCAAAGTCAGACAATAGGAAAGGAAATCCCTGCCCCAGAGAGCTTACAATCTAAGTGGTATTTTTGGAAACTTACAGAGACAGCAGACGAGGGAATAAGTGCAGTAGATGGCAGTGCTTGGACACAATGGTTGGTAGGAGTGACTGCGAGTGTGGGGCAGTAGCGATGAGTGCAGGCTATTTGGATACTTCTTTTGAGAGGTGAGTTTTAAGGCTATCAGTATTAAATTAGATGGGTTAACACCATTAGCAGGGAAAGAGTTGGCAGGGAGGTGTGGGCGATAGCAGGTGTTTATATGACTGGGTCCAGGAGTAGGGAGATATCCCCAGCTGCAAGAAGGAGGAATAGAGCGAGAGAGAGGAGGCGAGAATAGGATTGGTGTGGGTGCCTTTTATTGAGGGGTGTAGAAGTTGTTGGGAAAGAGGTGTGTACTTACTGGTGCAGTATATAGACACCAGCATAGGTAGAGGAAAGGAGAGATGAAGAAATGTGGATAGGAGGGGTGTGGGGAAGGTGGAGAGAACAGAAAAGTTTACAAACGAGTGAGGAAACAGCAAACAGAAAAAGCAATAGGGAGGGCATAATGAGATGCAGGGAAAGACAAGTAGGAGGAGAGTGTTCCCAGGTATTGGTGGAAATGGGAATAGGGTGTTAAAGAGCAGGTATATAAATCATGCCTGGGAGGGCAGTGTAGCACTGAAGGTTAAACAGCAGCTTAGAAAGTTATTCTTTAGATGTGGAAAAATTGTCAGAGCGGTTTGAAGTCCAATTCTTGTATTCTTCACCTCCAATTCATCACCAATTTGAACTCCACAGATACCAATGTGCAGTCTAATTACACGGTATATGCAACCTCACTGGCTAAGTGACAGGTCGTTCAGCCTACCACAGAGGGAGAGGTATGTGCATCCTCACTGGCTGTCTCTGGGTGAGTGACAGGTCGTTCAGCCTATCACACAAGGATGTGCAGACATCCTTAGAGAAATATGTATATAGATGTACCTGCTGGAACAATATTTACTCTTGATTTGTTCTAATCTTGTTTAAGTGCCCCATTTCGTTTCTTAGAATATTTTTGTGATAATATATCTACTGTGGGGCCAATGAGTTTAGATAGATTTTGCATTTCTAAAGAAAATCTTTTAGAGCCCCCTTATATATTGGAGATTGCATCCTTTCTGCCATAATGTGCAACAGATACGTTTTCTCATTTCAGAAGTGTGTTTAGCCAGTGAATTGCAAAACCAAGTCTATTTTTCCAGTATTACTAGACCTGGAATTATTAAAAGAAGAAGAGCTTTGCTGAATCTTAGATTGTCCATAGCTTATTCTATTGCTACGGTTTTTAGGATATCCTCAAAAATCTAAGGAGATGGTAGATCTTCAAAATCAGCGTTTTGTTTGTAAGCTTAGGCCTAAAAAAGCTTGAAACATCAAGACCGTATCCCCGTTCTATTTCGGGACTGAGATTTCAAAGATTTCCTAAACCTCCACAGATGAGTTTTGCCTCTGTGGTTGAAACATTTGAATATCATGCTTCTTGGGTGGGAGTTACTATATTCGGGTGGGGAGCCTAGCCTGTGTAAGATTTACATTTGCACAGATACAATGTCTGGGTCTAAGCCCAAAAGATTGAGCTGCTAACCTCTGGTCCTGTATCTTGCGGTAAGCATACAATAGTTACATTGCTTCTTTGGGAGTGTGTTACCAAATCTTCCTGGGCATCACACTGGTTTTTCAAGGATCTCCACCATCTGCTGCTTTCGGAAACTATACCTTCCACGGTCTTTCTCAGTCTCTGTTTGCTTTTGGCATTGAGTTGGGTAAGTACTCTTTTATGTAGTTGATAACCTCTTTAAACTGGAAGGTTTCTGTGCTTATAAGCAGTGTCATGATTTCTTTGACAGCTTTTATTACGTTCATCATGGCTAGGGCAGGTGACTGCAGCATTTTAAACTCCAGGGAGAGGTCCTCCGCCATGATGAACTCACCACACTTTTTCTTGACCTTTCTCCTCGCTGTTGCTTTTGAGTGATAGCGGAGCTGGAGAAGTTAAACAATTATTCCATTAAAAAGTCATGGGTCAGAGACTGAACGACAAATAGCGACGAACAGTTAGTTGACAGCCCCCGGAGTAGTAGCCTCCCAAAACAAATCAACGGAGAAAACATTATACGCCAGAGATAGAAGCAAGGAGTGCCAACCAGCACGACAGGAGGCCCGTAAGAGACATCACGTCAGCAGGAACACCCTGGGTCGACCCTCTCCCCCCCTCCCTCCCTCCCCCCCCTCCCCTGCCGTCATCTGGTTTGTCTTGTCTGTCCTGTATGTGATGTCCTTGTCCTGTACTGTGGCAGTTATCGTTGCCTGATAAATGTTCAAAAAATATTATTGGGGGGAAGTAACACAATGGGATGTGATACAATGTACGATTATGTGACCCCAATAAAGAAAAATTTGAAGTTGGGGAAAAAAAAAAGTCATACTTTAAAGTACATGTATTTTAAGTACATAGCCATGTAAATTAAGTGCTGAGGGACCGTGCGAGGCCTCTGTAATTCCTCTTACCTTGGCTTCCAGCAACACGTTGGCAACCCGGCATCAAAAGACATTGCGGGGTCTCGTGATATCGCATTGCCATGGCAACGTAAGGTCACATGACCCCGCAGCGTCATTTGATGCCGGAGCCGGGGGCGAGAAGCAGGGATATCCTTAAAATCTGAACTGTTGGTGGCCCTTGAGGACTGGAGTTGGCCCTTTCTATTGCATCACATTGTAGTGCTACATACAGTACACTGACTAAACTGAATAAAATAGTTAAAATAACAAATATCTTGAATCATTTTTAGGCATTTTGTTTAATTAAATGCTACAACAATGCAAAAACACAGTATATTAAACAGAGGCTTGCACAGCTATTTTAATGTTTAGATAATAAGTAATACAAATTTAAATGCATTTCAACAAATACAGCAATGCTTTGATTCATTAAGTATTTTCTACTAAAAAAAAATATAATCAAGATGATAAAACCTATGCTCAGTGGACTTTTTAAAGCATAGGCTTATTAGAAAAGCACATTTATGGTGAAACTAATGCAGCATCCTATCAAACAGATGGCAAATTTCAGTCTTCAGGATTTAATTATCTGAAAGCTGAGTGGAGCTTTAAGATTCCATAGACTCAGGGTCTCATAAAATCTTTTCGAGCAGATACAGTAAATGATTTCCATTTCTCAATACATTTCCTTGTCCATATTATAATGTGCCATATTAAAGGTCTTTGTTAAAAATGAGAAAATGCATGTTAAGACTTGGAAGAATCACACAGTGATAGAAATGTTATATGCTTTAGTTTCAACCTTAACGTTTGTTTTCAGTCTTCACATGCTTTTGCAGGTATGTTTCATTGCATGCCACACCAATTCTATGGGGTTCAGGCAGTATAAGGGGATCTGCAAATATAGAGACAAATACAGTATGGTTATTGCAAAGAATAAAATTAGCACACACAACTGCACAGTTAATAATATACTACTTCTCAAAACAGTTACAGTACTTGCTCCGGCAGTGTTCTAATCCAGTTGATTCCACTGTCATTAATAAATGTAGCAGATGCATTGTGTTTTGTGTCATTATCTTTGAAGAACCAGTGACTCGATGGGAAACAAATCTAAAATATATGATACTGCGTGAGACAATATGGACTTTTGGAAAAACACTTTATCCATGATTCCTGGAGAATAAAACAAATACAACACCTATATAGGGTCACATTCAGATACAGTTAGAATACTACCGCTCACAACACTGAAACCAGAACTTAAATTACAACTATGAGTCCTGGTCCAAGTCTCGAGATTGCACCCCAGACATTGACCAGAGTGGATGCTTGCGCTGAGGTTTCAGGGCTAAATGGTTTTTTTTTCTGGAAGGCCATAGTGGAAAATCTTTCCAGGGAAAAAATAATATTATCAAAACTTTCTCCACTCTCAATCCATGCATGAGCTTGGTCAACTCTTAATCCTGTTAACATCCCTTATAGGGAACACTAATAATAAGAAAAAATGGGTTAAATAATTATACTTTTCTACTATGGGATTATTGAGTGCTGCCATCAGAATATGTTGCAGTACAGTACTACCCAGAGTAAGCCATACAGTACCTCAGTGGAATATTGAAACTTTACTACATAATAAACATGCTACTGGTTAGGCAAAGAGACACACTACCTCACATGTCCAATGGTCCAGCCCAAATCGCATCTCATTAGTCAGATGCTGGTCACTGGAAACTCATGCTTCTGCTTGAGAATATCCCAAACCTCTGCAGCAGAGTGCTCATTATTTTCCAGGCTAATCTAATTTACCAGTCGAATCGTTTCACTGCAAAATGCAAAATTAGGAAGATGAAAAAGATTAAGATTGCAGATGCATAGGCTGGCTGTGTAGCTGAGGGAAGAATCATATTTGAGGCAAAAGTGTATACAGTACTGTTCTTACTCTGTTCTGACACTGTGGACTATCCAACAAGCCTTTATCTTCCCTTGGGCATGATACCGAATACTGTGTAGTGTCAAATGTATGCCCCTTCCCGTGGTCACTGTTGGATGTCCCTTGTTGAGAATCCCTTATTGGGCATCTGCATTGTTTTAATGCTAATTTCTTTGTTAATTATTGTTGTCATGGCTGTTCACAATGTACTGACCTACTAATTAATGTGTATTTGCAGTTTATGCAACAACAACAAAACATCAGTGATGATAATTCTTAAAATATATAAATATTAAATCAGGTGAAACCTCAGTCTCAACATAGAAAGACTGAGTCATTCATTTGCTATTTGAGGAGGAAAGTATTGCTGTGTTGCTTTTGTTCTTTTTTTTAAAACCGCATCATAAAACCCAGAGAATGTCATTCATAAAATATTCATACGACTCTCTTCACCACTGTCTAGAACAGTAAATCATACTACAATGCAGTATATAAGGGTTTGTCTGAAAGTTCATACAGGACATTTGTAATGGTAATGCCATGAAGTGAATGACGTTAGAGTTGGAAAGAAAGGTCCATTGTTCCTTGTTGCAGGTCAACAAGATGATGACTGCAACTTTTTGACTGATTCACTTAATATTCTCCACTAACAGGTGCAGAAGTAATTTACTTCCCATGTTGGTTACGCAGTATAAGGTAGATATCTTTTGGGAAATGTTTCATATTGACACCTTCCCACTTAAAATCGAATTCTGTTTATATATCTTACTTTAATCCATAGAGCAAGGGTGGCCAACTCCAGTCTTCAATGGCTACCATCAACTTGGGTTTTAAGGATATCCCTACTTCCACACAGGTATAGGCCATCCGCTGGGAGACAATACCGGTACTCACCTTCCAGATGAACTGCGCAGCTGTCTCTCTGTCTGCAGCTGTGTCCCAGCAGGACTGAAGGTACGTAAGAGATGCACTGCTGTATTTCCTTCCCTCTAGATTACGTAGTTGCCCTTTTATGGGTCTCTACATCATGAAAGGGAGGCTACATGACCATATTTACATCTACATCCTCAAGAGGTCTGGACAGGACATTGAGATTGTGCAAAAATGGCTACTAAGATGGTGCATTATGTACAGCAGGGGTCTCCAACTCAGTCCTCAAGGGCCACTAACAGGCCAGCTTTTATGGATATCACTGCTTCAGCGCAGGTGACTCAATCAGTGACTCAGTCGAAGACTGCACCACCTGTGCTGATGGATGGATATCCATAAAAGCTGCCCTGCCTGTTGGCAGCCCTTGAGGATGGAGTTTGAGACCCCTGATCTATAACATAAGATTTATCAGGAAAGACTACAGTACCTTACATACACAGCTTAGAGGAGAGAAGGAGAGGGGACTATACCCACTTACTGTAGGGTAACTTCATTTTTTTCCCTGTCTCTCTATACCAAGATTTACACAGAGGAGGCTAGAAGGATTATTTTGGCTGCATTGTTGGATCATGAACTTTATTCGGCAAACTTGGTCAAATTAGGTATGTCTTAGAAAAGAGAATTGTGCGTAATTTCATTTATAATGGAATGCAAAATTGAATAGAGATTTATGGAAATTCTGAATGCTTAGCCTTCCATTTTATGATGCTTGATAATATCTGTAATGTAGTTTTACACTTCACTACCATTATTTATAAATCTGACAAAGCACATGCATGCACTGTGTGTGTTTCCTTAGAGGTTTATTAAAACCGGTTGATATTAAAACTACAACAGCAAGCAAGATACTGTGTGTGTGTGTGTGTGTGTGTGTGTGTGTGTGTGTGTGTGTGTGTGTGTGTGTGTGTGTGTGTGTGTGTGTGTATATATATATATATATATATATAATTTTTTTTATTTTTTAAACGTTGTATGTGCACTGTCCCTATGGGCAATCTGATTGGTCCGTCAGTCCATCAGTCCACCTCGGGCCAATCAGATTGCTCCGTGGCCCGCCCCCGCACAACTCTCATTGGCTTGCTTTATTCTGTGGCCTCGACCGGCCCTCCTCCTCCTCGCCCCGACACTCTCTTCTCCCTCTCCCTCCAGTTCTCTGAGTCCCTGTCTCCCGCTGTCCCTCTGCCCCCGGGTATCACCCCCACTGGGTATTGCCCCCCCTGCCCCCGGGTGTCACTCCCCCCCACTGCCCCCTGTGTCGGTCCCCCCTCTCTTTCCCCGGTGCCCCCCTGTCACCTGTGCGTTGCGCGTGTGCTCCGACCCGTCCAGCGGCATGGTGGTGCGCGCACGCTGCAGCTGCTCCCACTCCTCGGCGGCTCACTGTCCTCCCGATGCCGGTTCGCGAATGCTCCGGGGCGCCTTGCGCCCAGCGGCCTGCGCTGCGTGCTCTGCCCCCATGGCCAGCTCACCATCCTCCCGACACCGGCTTGCACACGCTCCGGGTTGCCCGGCGGCCTGCGCTGCATGCTCCGCCCCCCACACCCGGGCCCGACCAGGTGGAGCGCCTGGATAGGAGAGGGGCGCCGACTGGACGGAGGGGGCTGGTGTCCCCTGGTGGGGGGGAAGGGTGGGACATCCTCACTGCAGTTTTGTTGGTGCCCGAAGACATGTGTCTCACAGTGTGTGTGTGTGTCTCACAGTGTGTGTGTGTGTCTCACAGTGTGTGTGTGTCTCACAGTGTGTGTGTGTCTCACAGTGCGTGTGTGTGTCTCACAGTGCGTGTCTTACAGTGTGTGTGTGTGTGTGTGTGTGTGTGTGTGTGTGTGTGTGTGTGTGTGTCACTGTGTGTGTCACTGTGTGTGTGTGTCACTGTGTGTGTGTGTGTGTGTGTCACTGTGTGTGTGTGTGTGTGTGTCACAGTGTGTGTGTGTCTCACTGTGTGTGTGTGTCTCACTGTGTGTCACTGTGTGTGTGTGTCTCACTGTGTGTGTGTGTCTCACTGTGTGTCACTGTGTGTCACTGTGTGTCACTGTGTGTGTGGGTGTCATTGTGTGTGTGGCACTGTGTGCTGCGCAGGGGGGGGGAACAGAGCTGCTTGAGGGGGGGGAACAGCGACCGGAGAGGCACAGGGGTCTGTGTAAGGGGGGGGGAACACGCCTGGAGCTGTGTAAGAGGGGGGAGAGGAGGACTGGAGCTGCGCGGGGGGGGGGGGAGAGGAGGGAGCAGGAGCTTTTAGTCCCGGGCAGTGCCGGGTCTCTCAGCTAGTATGTGTGTGTGTGTGTGTGTGTGTGTGTGTGTGTGTGTGTGTGTGTGTGTGTGTGTGTGTATATATATATATATATATATATATATATATATATATATATATATATACAATGTAGATACTGTGATGCCCACATCACGTTGCAGTATCTTTTAGTCCCAGGATAAGGGTGGAAACATTGTATTTCTCTAAACAGGGTTTATTTACAGGGTTAAATTATACACCAAAAGGCCCAGCGTCCCTTTAAGTAAAAACAAATCATAAAAATAACACCTATTCCCTTTTTGGGAAAACTAACTAAAACATACTCCAGCCCTTTCTAACTAGCGCTGGCCAACTAAACTGGTTCCCATGTCCTATCATATGCACCCATATGAAAAGTATTAGGTACACGGGCGACCAACTTTATTCTTACTTGGCTAGCTCCGCGAATTTCAGAGTATCCCGGTCATGTGCGGTTTTGTATCATTTTCTCCCGGGGTATATAGCGTTATATTCGCGGCTGTGATTTAAGCATTTTATTCCGGCTGGCTGCAACACTGCAATGCCGTGTAAAAACGCATGGGGGCGTTTGCGAGCTGTTGTCTTTGAAGCCGAGAAATTCATGAATTGTAATGCAGTATATACTGTATATATACAGTATATACTGTATAATAACAACCCCTATAACCCCTAACATACACATACAGAACTGTATATGCACATCAATGATACTATAGGCCTGGCGAGATGTGTTTGCAGCAGAGAGAGAACCGCTGCTCTCTCTGCGCAAACATCGGCACATTAAAAATTATTTAAAATACATTTTTATTGATAGTGTAGATGTGCAGGGGGTCTCCGGAGCTGAACCGCGTTGGTTTCAGGTCGGGGGACCCCCTGCTCCCCTAGATACAGCCCCCTTTATGAGGTGCCGGTATCCCTCTGCGTTTAAAGGGCCCGATCACGTGACCGCGGCCTGTAACCCAAGCAGAGGGATACCGGCACCCCTTAAAGGGGCCTGTATCTCGGGGAACAGGGGGTCCCCGGACCTGAAACCAACGCTGTTCAGCTCCGGAGACCCTCTGCACATGTACAGTATAAATAAAAAAATATATAAATAAACACTTGTTCCTTACCTTAGCGGCTATGTGCTACGGTAATGAAGCAGCATTTCTGTATTTTAATAATATTGTACAGTGAGCAGGGGGTTCCCTGAGCCAGAAATTAATGCTCAGGGGAACCCCTGCTCCTGCACAATATTATTAAAAATACAGAAATGCTGCTTCATTACCATAGCTTATAGCCGCTAAGGCAATGAAGGGGTTAACTCACCGTGCCCGCTTTATTGTGGGTAGCGGGGGTGGGTGAAGGAGGTATTTGGCCCTTGGTGTGAGTTTAGGACTTGCGGGGGGGTTGCGGGTTCACTTAACCCCTTCACGACCGTAGCAGTTAATACCGCTACGGTCATGAAGGGGTTAAGCCCTCCCGCTACCCCCCGCAAGCCCTAAACAACCATCCTTGGGGCTAATACCCCCTTCACCCACCCCCGCTACCCACAATAAAAAAAAACTCACACACAGCCGCCGCCAAAAAATAAATAAATCTAAATAAATAAATAAATAAATTACTATAAATAAATACATTTGAAATACATTTTTATTGATAGTGTAGATGTGCAGGGGGTCTCCGGAGCTGAACCGCGTTGGTTTCAGGTCGGGGTCGGGGGACCCCCTGCTCCCCGAGATACAGCCCCCTTTATGAGGTGCCGGTATCCCTCTGCTTGGTTTAAAGGTCCCGATCACGTGACCGCGGCCTGTAACCCAAGCAGAGGGATACCGGCACCCCCTAAAGGGGCCTGTATCTCGGGGAGCAGGGGGTCCCCAGACCTAAAACCACAGCGGTTCAGCTCCGGAGACCCCCTGCACATCTACACTATCAATAAAAATGTATTTTAAATGTATTTATTTATATTCATTTATTTATTTAGATTTATTTATTAATTGTGCTGCTGCTGCTGTGTGTGAATTTTTTTTATTGTGGGTAGCGGGGGTGGGTGAAGGGGGTATTAGCCCCAACGGTGGTTGTTTAGGGCTTGCGGGGGGGTAGCGGGTGCACTTAACCTCTTCACGACCGTAGCGGTATTAACTGCTACGGTCGTGAAGGGGTTAAGTGCACCCGTAACCCCCCTGCAAGTCCTAAACTCACACCAAGGGCCAAAAACCCCCTTCACCCACCCCCGCTACCCACAATAAAAAAAAGTCACGCACAGCAGCCCCACAATTAATAAATAAATATAAATAAATAAATACATGAAGATAAATAAATATATATGTATATATATACACAGTATATATATATATATATATATATATATATATATATATATATATATATACTGTATATATATATATATATATATATATATATATATATATATATATATATATATATATATATATATATATATATATATATATATATATATATACTGTATATATACAGTATATATATAATAAAAAATCCCTATACATATACAGTATATACTGTGTGTATATATATACACACAGTATATACACACACATGATGAACCAATATACAAATAAATGTAGAATGGTTATCAAAATCATACTGTCCTACAAATAACGCTTCTCCATACAGACAATAATAATAATAATCCATTTAATAATCCTAACTGATCTTACAATATAAAACCTCACATTCCAATCCACACAGTACATTGCATTTACATTGTATAAATGATGCATAAAATCTATGCACCATATACATTCTGCAAATGAATGTTAACAATATAATTGCAAGCTACTCTACCAGTAAATACAAACACTTCCAAACAAGTCAACTATTTTAACC
The DNA here is from genome assembly GCF_040206685.1 of Ascaphus truei. Taxonomy (NCBI): domain Eukaryota; kingdom Metazoa; phylum Chordata; class Amphibia; order Anura; family Ascaphidae; genus Ascaphus; species Ascaphus truei. Next base: position 25,728,984 of record NC_134498.1, read on the forward strand.
AATCAAGTAAACAATCAGAAAAGGGGAAGGGGAAACACAAAATGGATGTGCCCCCAAAAGAATTCACTTAAATGCACACCACCCAAGTGTAAAAATTAACTTTTAATAAATACTTAAAACATATATTACCAAAGTAACGTGTGATGTGGATTAAAAATGTATTAAATCATAGTTATCAAGCAACCGTGTCATTAGTTATTCTTACTATCCCAGTACCAATTGATATGATGGGATGTTAAAGACAGGGACTGCTATGAGTAGGGTATTAACCCCTCTGGGGCAACGATGAGACCAAATGTAGAGTTGTATATAAATATATTCAGGTAGGTGGCCACAGGATTGAATATCCTATTACTGCTAAATATAGCTCCCCTGCACATTTACATAGAGATTAGTCTAAATAATAACGCTGGCATGTGATGGTATAATAACTGTATTATAGAACTTCCAAATACAGCAGTGCTGGCTTGAATACACAGCAGTGTGATGTGAAGACGCCTCACATAAGGTGCATGGATAGCAGGCACACTGACCATGAATTGATTAATAAATAGTTAACTCATATGGTCTTCACAGTTACACCCAGGATACTGCAAAAACTACATTAAAAACAGCTCCAAGTAGGAGACTGACAACATTGCGCGTCCAACGCGCGTTTCCCTCCAGCAAAGGAGCTTCTTCAGGGACAAGTATTACAATACAATACTTGTCCCTGAAGAAGCTCCTTTGCTGGAGGGAAACGCGCGTTGGACGCGCAATGTTGTCAGTCTCCTACTTGGAGCTGTTTTTAATGTAGTGTTTGCAGTATCCTGGGTGTAACTGTGAAGACCATATGAGTTAACTATTTATTAATCAATTCATGGTCAGTGTGCCTGCTATCCTTGCACCTTATGTGAGGCGTCTTCACATCACACTGCTGTGTATTCAAGCCAGCACTGCTGTGTTTGGAAGGTCTATAATACAGCTATTATACCATCACATGCCAGCGTTATTATTTAGACTAATCTCTATGTAAATGTGCAGGGGAGCTATATTTAGCAGTAATAGGATATTCAATCCTGTGGCCACCTACCTGAATATATTTATATACAACTCTACATTTGGTCTCATCGTTGCCCCAGAGGGGTTAATACCCTACTCATAGCAGTCCCTGTCTTTAACATCCCATCATATCAATTGGTACTGGGATAGTAAGAATAACTAATGACACGGTTGCTTGATAACTATGATTTAATACATTTTTAATCCACATCACACGTTACTTTGGTAATATATGTTTTAAGTATTTATTAAAAGTTAATTTTTACACTTGGGTGGTGTGCATTTAAGTGAATTCTTTTGGGGGCACATCCATTTTGTGTTTCCCCTTCCCCTTTTCTGATTCACTTTCAGTTCACAGTTTGCACCCACCTTTTGATTACCTCACTTATGAAGATAAACACTTCATTCAATTAGTATGGTCCTGTGATCACTCCCCACTCTTTGTTGTTTAATCAAGTAAACAAAAATCAATATATACTGTAAGTACCAACCAGAAAACACAATTTAAAACCAAAGCTAACCCTTACAATACCAAGGATTACATCTATCTAATTGTAAAAAACATTTTACATTATACACACATTGAAGCATTGCAATAAACAACATACAGTACAGTACATCCCCTGTATCTCCCTGCCTTCAGTGTAATCTGTTTAAAGCCCCCTCCCCCCTAATGTTTCTGTTAAATGTCTCTGCCTTCAGTGTAATCTGTTTAAAGCCCCCTCCCCCCTAATGTTTCTGTTAAATCTCCATCCCTGCCTGTATTGCTGTGAGTGCAGTATATGTAAATGTGGGGAGGGGGAGTGGGTTATAACCCCACCTCCTTGACTGTGGTCTGTGTAAAGCCCCCTCCCCCTAATGTTTCTGTTAAATCTCCCTCCCTGCCTGTATTGCTGTGAGTGCAGTGTATGTAAATGTGGGGAGGGGGGGGACCCAATGTGCATACTGTGAGGTCTAACCACCCTCACCCCCTACCCACATACCATTACCCCCCCCCATCCTGGCCATGGCCCCTCCGCTTCTGCAAAACAGACACAAAAATTAAAACATCCAAAGTAATGTCCCCTAACCCCTTAATCACCATAGCGGTTATTAACCTCTACAGTCATTAAGGGGTTAACCCACCCTCACCCACCACTCGGGATGCCTACATACCCTCCCACACTAACCCCCCCCGTGAGGCCTAACCACCCAGTACCCACAAGGGAGGCCTACCCACATAATGTTGGGGAAAAACCCCCCCCACCCCCAGTACCCACAATAAAAACAGTACAGTGACCCACAATAAACAGCATTATATTTATTAAATACATTACCCACCCCCTGTGCCCCCCCATAAATACAAGATTTATTCTTTTACATACAGGGTTCATAACGCAGCCCCACGCGAGTCCCCGGTGGGCTGGCAGGGCACCTGGACAGTCCTACAGTTTACTAGCAGCCCTATTTACACAGGTTCTGGAGGCCTGCTGGTGGATCCCACCAGCACCATGGCCCCCAGGTGGTCTCCTTGGGTCACCGTGGGCCACAATTGAGTCCCCACGGTAGGCCCGCGGATGTCTGGGAGCCCCGGGTCAGACCCACAGGTGTCTGCGGGGCCTCGGGTGGTTCCCTCGGGGGTCTGGGGAACTCACGGGTGCTCACTATGGGTCCGCGGTGCCCCCACAGAAGTGGGAGCACACATCATCATCCCTGCACCTACGGGTCGGCGGTGCCCCAACAGAAGTGGGACCACACATCGTCATCCCCGCAGACTATGGGTCGGCGGTGCCCCCACAGAAGTGGGACCACACATCGTCATCCCCGTATGTGTCACCCGTGGAACCACCAGCCTGATACCCTTGGGATACCCGAAGATACCACAGGTGGTCTCCAGAGGTCCCACGCAGAACCACGGAACCAACCCTGAATGTAAAAAAAATAAACCTGGCCTATACATTCAATACATAATTGCCCATTATTAAAAACATTAACTAGCATATACAAATAAATAAAGTACTACTGACCTCATCAATGCGAAGTGTCCGTCGCCAGCAAAATCCTTGTCTTGTCCACAAAATACATTGCCAATACAAAGCCAATACATTGCAAGTACATTCAGATATCAATTAACCCCTTAAACACCTTATCAGATAATAACCGCAAAGGGGATTAAGGGGTTAAGCCACACAGGCCCGATACCCACCCTTCACCCATGAATTTGTACAGTGGCTTCATCATGCAACTATATACAGTATATATATATACTGTATATATATACAGAGAGAGAGAGAGAGATATACTGTATATATATATATATATATATATATATATATATACACAGTATATACACACATGAGGAACCAATATACAAATAAATGTATAAGGGTTATAAAAACCATACTGTTCTACAACCAAACACTTCTCCATACAGACACTACATTAAAATCAATTTCCTTTAATAATCCTAACTGATCTCACAATCTATATCATCACAAACCAATGAAAAGCCAATGAAACACCTCACATTCCAATATATATGATGCATAAAATCTATGCACCATATACATTCTGCAAATGAATCAACCAAGTAAACAAAAATCAATTAGCAATCATTATTTACATCCCTAAACAATTCACACTCCATTCCGAACAATGAAACAATTAACTAATTAACGCTGTGGTTTCAGGTCCGGGGACCCCCTGCTCCCCGAGATACAGGCCCCTTTAGGGGGTGCCAGTATCCCTCTGCTTGGTTTACAGGCCTCGGTCACGTGATCGGGACCTTTAAACCAAGCAGAGGGATACCGGCACCTCATAAAGGGGGCTGTATCTCGGGGAGCAGGGGGTCCCCCGACCTGAAACCAACGCGGTTCAGCTCCGGGGACCCCCTGTACATGTACACTATGAATAAAAATGTACAGTACTGTATGTTAGGGGTTATAGGGGTTGTTGTTATACAGTATATATGTAAATCTATATAAATATATATATATATATATATATATACTGCATTACAATTCATGAATTTATGCCATCTGGCGGACACGCGAAGCATTGCAGCCTAGTAAATCCTGAACCATTATTAATTAACACATCAACCGCGCATCAGCCGGGCATGCGCCTGGCTGGGAAGGCAAAAGGAGCCCGGCATGCTCCGGGTGAAAAGTGTCACATTCCAGGAACATGCCAGGTACATGCCAGTTATTAGTAAGAATAAAAGCTGCCGCAGCAGTACATTAATATATTACTTAGCTCTTGGTCTGTTACTGTTGGGGCTATTACCCAATAGTGTCTGCCATTAATAATATAGCGCATCTGCAATAGATTTTCATAACAGCGCCATCTGGTGACTACAAGTGTTACAGCAGTTAAATCTATTCTGAAACGCACTATGCGAAACTATTGACAGGATATGCTAACGCAAATTCTTGCACTTTAGTGAGAAAAACCACGATGCACTGTGGGATGATATCGGGTGCAATTACATTGGCTACATCAGTAGAGGTAAAATGGGAGCCACTTTGTAGACTCAAAAAGTATTATAGTTGGTCTGTGTAATGACTTATAGAGCTATGTTCTCACAGTCCATGGGGAGGATGTATAAAGAGGGAGACAACAACACAACATTCTAAGTGTAGATGTGTGGTAATGATGGGCAAATGACAGGTCTGTAACTTGACTCTGTGTTCTGCCTACTCACAAGATGTAAGTGGTTTTCAGGCACATATCACAATGCTGTGGCAATCTGTAGTCTGTATGTCAGGAAAAACTGTATATCTACCAGTTGTATCAGGAAAGATTCACCTCAATAGCAAGAGACTGAGAGCTCCATTGCACAGATCAATTGAGTCTAAAATATGTATGTGAAAAAAAGTATAAAAACCTAAAGAGCTGAGTGGCCAACAAGGCGTAACTAACTATTACAGAAACTATTATAAATGAGTACATAGACTCATACACTGTACTTCCTATGTACTGTAGTGATCTATTTAAAACCAGAAAGATTAAAGTCAATTGTAATTAACCTCCTAAAATTGTGAAGATTAATATCTTAACAACCTGAATGTCCTGCATAAATAGAACTAGCTATAGTACGGAAAATGATATTGTTACTGTGACAAAAAGGAATGGTTCATCCCAAAGTGGGATATTATTTTTCATTAAGAGCATAAAAGCAGTCCAAAAAAATAATGTATCAGATGATGACAAGTCCTCGTGCTGTTTTTTGCAGAAGGGATTGAACATTTAAGCTCATTAGGAATCCTTACTTTCTAAAATGAAAGCAATAACAAACCCTGTGTCACCACAGCTGTATATATGTATGTGTGTATGTGTATATGTATATGTATATATATATATATATATATATATATATATATATATATATATATATATATATATTACAATACGTGTGGTTATATGAGGTACATTTAACTTCTAATTATTTCCCTTGTACTGAAAGATTTTTAAGTGAATATCATTCTTTATTACTGCCCATACAGGTACTCTCTTAGAACATTTTGTTCCCATGATCGAGGCATTCGCCTCAGAAGAGTTCACTGAAGAAATAATTACTGTACAGTAGTTCTCATTTTAATTTAGAGTGAGTCTGATTTAATGTAGAATTCTATTTGTCATATCAGTCCTGGAAAATAGTAAATTAGTTACAGTATAGCATGATGTATCTTTTAATAAGTAATGTCTATTCTACAAATACAGATGAACCCCGTTATAGCGCAACCCGTTATAACGCGGTTTTCACGTGGCTCCCGATTTTTTTAAATTTTTTTTTTTTTTAAATTTCATTTTGGGGGGGGGGGGGCAAATTGGGACAAAACATCCCCCCCCTGCTCACAGCCCCCCCTTGCTCAAAGTACACCCCTGATCACACAGTACCCCCCCTGCTTACAGTACCCCCCCCTCTCACAGCATCCCCCCTCTGCTCACAGTACCCTCCTGCTAAAAATATCCCCCCTGCTCAAACAGTAACCCCCCCTCACTGCTCAAACAGTAACCCCCCTCCCTGCTCAAACAGTAAACCCCCTCCCTTTTCAAACAGTAACCCCCCTCCCTGCTCAAACAGTAACCCCCCTCCCTACTCACAGTAATCCCCTTCTCAAACACGGTATTCACATGGTGTTCTGTGGGCACTCTGTGCACTCGCTGCACTCGGTGAGGGCTGAGGGCCTTGTGTGCGCGCACGCCGTGGCCATTTGTGCGTGCCGTGCGCATGCGCCGTGCGCGCCGTGTGTGCGGCTTGTGAGATGTGGGCTGCCTGTTCCCCCTGCTCCTCTGCGGTTCCGGCGTGTACTGTCCCAGCGGGGTCATGTGACGTCACGGCATGGCAACGTGTCCCCGCGGGGTCATTTGACACCAGTAACCATGGAGACGCACTAAATGTTCAACATAAACATGACATAAAAGTTTATTAAAAAGGATTAAAAATTGAATAATAACCAACACAAATGAAGTGATAACATATATAATACAACAAAAAGTATGTAAAATAGAATAAAACATTGTAATAAAGTGACACCTAAACAAACCTCTGACCCCCTCTGCTCATGGTTATCTCTGTCATTTTTATCCTACAACACACTGTCCTGTCTGAGAGCTAGTTAAATACTGTACATACTGTACTCAGGTACTGTACTTAAGCCCTCCAGATCAGTTGTTAAAAGCCTCAGGTTTTCAACACTAGGAAAAGGCATACTGAAGACCCCTGGCAGGTAGAAATGGCAGAAACTTCAACCAAACGTAAGAGGTTTACTGTTCAAGAAAAAATTGGTGCGCTTGACAGAATAAAATCTGGAGTCACGCAAACCAAAAAGTGGCTAGAGACCTAGGACTGAATGAGTCTACAGTTCGCGGATGGAAAAAGGAGGAGAAACTTCGTGATGCAGTTAAATCCATAGAAACAGACGATGGACTGAAGCGTAATAGTTTGCGTGAACCTAAAGACAGCCAGTTGGATAAATCTGTTTTTCAGTGGTTTGTCCAAGAAAGATCTGAAGGCATGCCTCTGTCTGGAACCCATCTGAAAATGCAAGCCAAAATGTTTCACAGCCAACTTCACGGCAATGCTTCAACCTCCTTCGCGGCAAGTAGTGGATGGCTACAGTATACAGAAATAGGTGATAGTGCGCAGCTAATACCTAGTGAAACACACACAGTGAACTGTGAAACAAAACAATATTGTGGACCTTGAGATTGAAGGTGTCACTAATATAGGGTCTGCAGCCTTCCTTGAGGGTGGCTCGACACCCCTGGAACTAGAAAGAAAACAAAAGAACAATGCACATAGTGAAGTATACGAAACGCGTTGTAGGGTGTCATTGCTCATTTTTAATAACCTTTTGTTACTGAGAACACTCTCAGTTCCTGTTCCCTGATTTCTGTGACAGCCCTTGTTGCTGTTTGTATCCTGTGCTGCTGCGTGTATCCTGCGTTGCCCCGTACACTGTGTGCTATAGCGGATGCTTCCCTGGAGTGGATGAGTGGTCCGTGATGTCATCATTGGGCGGTCCACGAGGAGAAGCTGTGTGCGAGTGGCGTTCAGCTGTGCGAGCACTGATGGAGGCTTCTGCACGCCAGTGTGAGACTTGTTTTCCGGGACTTTAAACCACGGACAGACCTGCCTACCACCCTGAGACGGAGTGTTTGGATTCTACATGCGTAGAGGAACCACCTGTCGGGATAGATGACTGCTGGCCCACTGCTCCCCGAGATTGAGTAAAGAGTGCCGTTTCCAGCCGTCTACTTGTGTGGTAAACCCACTGCTCATTTGTATTTACTCTGATGTACGCAGAACTTATTAACCCTTAGTAAAATTCACTTTTTTAAACTATACTTCACTATGTGCATTGTGTGCCTTGTTCTTTTGTTTTCTCTCTAGTGGATGGCTAGATCGCTTTAAAAGGCGACATGGAATAAGGAAAACCGCTATATCAGGAGAGATACGGTCAGCTGAAGATGAAGCTGCATGCTCGTACCCTGCCCAGCTTCAGAAGATAATTGAAGATGGTGGCTATACCGCAGAACAGGTTTATAACTGCGATGAGACCGGACTGTGTTTCAAAATGCTACCGAATACCACTCTGGCCTGTAAGAATGACGAACAGCGTACACAAGGATTTAAACAAATGAAAGACAGAGTGACTGTACTTTTTTGTGTGAACCAAACTGGAAATCACAAACTGAAGCCATTTTGTATTGGCAAGTTTAAATCGCAGCGGTGCTTCCACCATGTGAATATGGGTACTATGCCTTTTTTGTATGACTTTAGCAAAAATACCTGGATGACTGCCAGTATTTTCGAAAGGTGGTTTCATCAACAGTTTGTACCAGAGGTCCGTAAAAACTTACGGCAACAAAGGTTGGATACAAAAGCTTTGTTGTTACTTGATAACTGCCCTGCACATCCCCCGGCCGATAGCCTAATAAGCCGAGATGGAAAAATAAGGGTCAGCTACTTGCCCAAGAACACGACATCCAAAATACAGCCACTGGATCAATGCATTATTGCAACCTTTAAGATGAACTTTCGGAAAACGCTGATACATCGAATAATCACAAGTGATGATCCAGTTACGTCATTTTGAAAGAAAATGAATCTAAAAGAATTTTTTTATATTGGTGGCGAAGCATGGGAAGCAGTCACACAAATGTGCATTTCGAAATGTTGGCGAAACATAACAGGTGCACGTCCGGTGCCGGCTAACGTTGAAGTCGCCATTGACAGTGAAGACGATGCTGACTTTGAGGGGTTTACGGAGGAAGAAGTCACCGCCACCAATCTGTTATTTGCAAACTATTTTAATGAAGGCCTCAGAGAACAGGAAATGGCCAATGCAGAACGAGTACTGGAACCGTTCCTTGATACGGAAAGTGGGGCTACAATTGACTCTTGGGTCGATGGGGACAGCAGCTGTCCTACTCATGAACATATGACTGACTCAGAAATCATTCAAAGCCTTAGCAGTGAAAATGCTGATTTGGATACTACTGAAGACGATGAGGACGAGGAAACAGAGCCGCCACCAAAGATCACAGAGGCGCTCGTAGGATTACAAACAGGACTTAAATTTCTAGAGACAGAAAACATTGATTCAATTACAATCTTGCAATTAAAAAGAATCATTGAAATCGTCAAAAAGAAAAGAGATGCACTGAAACAGACAACCCTCGATAGTTTTTTTAAAGTGTAATCTCAAGCTGTTTTTATTATGTACAGTACTGTATGTTTTTTGTTGTACAGTTGTTACATGAACACAGAGCGCATTACACTGTTTTCACTTTAATTTCTAATTACAGCCCCATTGTTAATGTTCAAACAGCAATGTACAGTAACTGGAATGTTACATGTACTGTATAAAAGCTGTTGCGAGTTCAGTATGTGCTGTATCTACAGTGGATACTGTATGTGTTTTTGTGTGTTGAGCAAAAAGTTATTTAACGTTCAGTACTTTATTTACAGTATTTATGAGAAATAACAACATGATAATTGGTGTTTTAAATACAGTACTTTATTGTAGAATGCATCAATAAAAGTGTTAATACTGTACAATTGTACATTTTCTGTATTTTTTATTCTACTGCTGAGGTTTTAAACACACAACGACACACTGTCACACACACACACACTGACACACACACTGACACACACACACACACACACACAATGACACTGACACACACCCTTACACTAACACACTTACACACACAATGACACTAACACACACAGTGTCCGCCCATACAGTCTGTGTAGTGTTTAGTCATAGCCATCAACAGCGCATGTGTCTGGATGTGGAGAGCATTGCACATGGCTCATGTAAACAAAGCAGGGATGCCACAGTCTCTTCTTTGAAACCCGATCCCATGCACATGCGCAGTGCGATCGTAACACAGCAGTGATATGCTGGCCATTCCGAACAGTGACAGACACCGGGAGCAGAGCTGCCAAATGCCAGGTAAGAGATTTGTGCAGTTGCCGCTGCCCCACTGGGTCTGGGAACGCTGGGAGAGTTCTCACCTTTCCCTCCGGCGGACGCGGTAGGACTGATGTGGCGGCCATCATTAAAAAAAAAAAAATTGCGGCGGCCATTTAGTTTTTTTGTGACCCCGTTACTAACGCGGTGGTCTCGGGGTGGACCCCGAGGACCGTGCTATAACGGGGTTCACCTGTAGTAGGTATATTTTTGTTGCATGAAATTTAGGATCTCTCAACTCTGTTCCTTGCAGGTAGCCCGTACAAATTCGACTGTCTTTCAATTGATTGAAACATTTGTTTGGCAATAAATTATAAATGTGTGAAATGTAAGTGTTGCTGAAAGAGGCAGAGGTCATTTCATTAAACATTATTTTTTTTGATAATATTTATACGACACTATCAATAATGTGTTGTTCTACCAATTAACTACATATAAAGTATAATTGGTGTTGGCTGTTCTGACTGTATAGTGACTGAGGGCTACTTTACTAGGGCTATATATAAAATGTACATTTAGTTTTCAGGGGTGGAACTGCATTTTTCCCCCCATATAATTCTTTTCTATGAAAACATACAATTGTTGAACATTTTGATTAAATGAGAGGGTGAATTTTGGATTTTGAAAGTACTGACATTTTTAACCTCCATATGGGTTCTATAATCTACAGCCACTTACTACTTCTAGGAAGACTGATTATGGGGTCCCAGTAGGAGCATTTGTTATAGGAAATATTGAGACACCCTGGACACACACAGAATTCTGCCCTTGCTTAACGGACATGCCAAAATAGGTAATCGCTTCATAAGCGCTTGGTTTTTGCATTGGTACATACAACTGGGACAGGTCCACTGCCCATATTGTTAATACCTTAGCTTTCAACTAGCAAACATCCCTTTACTCAAGTGTACCCTACTCTAGATGCTTTATGAAAACAACCAAAGGCATGGTGGGAATCTTCATACATTTCTTTATACTGTTGCATATTCACAGAACAATGTAACCTACATATTAAATTGAATTAGCATGGGATATATTTCACAAAAGTTCATATTTTTAACTCCTTTAACATGTGTTAAAGTCAGAACAGTCTCACAATGGACATGGACTATTCCAGGGTTGGCCAACTCCAGTCCTCAAGGGATATCCTTGCTTCCAGCACAAGTGGCTCAATCAGTGTCTTGTCATCGTGACTGTTCTCTGTATCTTTTCTGCTACCCACCTCCATCAGCTACTGTATACTAATACATTTATTTAGACAATGAAGGGAAGACATCTTCTGAAATGAAGTCGAATGTATAAATGTAAAGGAAGGAATCATGGAAGGAAGAAAATCTTTATAAAAGAGTTTGGGAACCAGTAAAATAGCTTGTTATGATTAAAGTGGCAGTCTGTGCATCTTGATTTTCTTTATACAACTCCACCTAAACCAAGGCGTCTCTTGGAGATTATCACCAGAATACTTACCCTGTGAACACACTATAGCATTGGCGCCCGCAGTCAGCCTTACTCTGATGGCCAATAGAAACACCGGCTCAAATAATCTCCAAATATGATGGGAAGCGTGGGGTCCCCCACAGGTGGAAGGACTACCCTAGTTCAGGGACACTAAAGAAAATGGGGACTATAGCTTTAAATCCCTAATAAAATGTTCAACATGTCAAACTTCCAATTTTGTACACACTCAACCAAAGTACTAAAGGCAAATTGCAAGCTCTCATGGAGCAACATTTTTCTTATTCAAAGTAAAGCACCTAGTTATACATTAATAGGCTAAAAATGCAATGGCTGTGAAAGAATCAATCAGGACTGTTTCTACCACAATCTTAGAGAAAACAATCACAGCTGTGTTCAAACCTTTGAGTTACGTTTATATCAGTCTGTCATTCATCTATTATTTAATTTTAATCTGTGATCTATTTTAATAATATCTAGATGCTACTGCTGCTATATAGATATGCATACATTCTAGGTGAAGGTAACTGATTGCATTGGTAATAAACAGCATTTCTTCAAGGTCAGAATAGTTTTCACCACATGTGCCATGCTAGTAATTTCTAAACCTTTTTCTAAAACGTTATTGAGTCACTGTCTTTCTTAAAACGTTCCAGTATGGTGTACGGAATTAAAGATAATCCCTTGACATTTTTAGGACAGTAATTCTGATAAGCAATCTGTTATCTTTAGGATCATACGTACATTAATATTTTCTGTAACAAATGAATATCCTTCGGTTTAATCTTCACATGGTCAAAATAACAGCATATGAATAAGAATAGAGCTGGAATATTATCTTCTTTGTTAGAGAAATACACAAAGGTTAAACGGCCCATTGCTTTCTATTTCTGGTACTGTGTAAAAGAAATGTGTGAATACTGTGTTTCTAGATAACCCCATTAATTCATGAAGAAATCTGATTGCTATTTCTGGTGTCAAGAAGGAGTTTCCCCAAATAATTGGCATTTGTTTCATTAGCAGTTTAATTTGTCATTTTTAATCAATATAGTTATTGTAGAGTATCTCACCCTATTAGAATATAACAAAGATAGGGGTGTAACTGCACTGCAAAACCCTACAATGCGGAAGGAGGGGGGAGGTCACCGGCATTGGAAGTTGGGTATGGCATGAGGTCGGGCCTAGTCTCTGTGTCAGGCTACTGGGACCTTTGTTTGCTCTGAGGCACTAATGACAAGCCCCACCCCCAGTCGGTGTACCCATGTCCAAGTGGGTGACTGAAATTGGGCCTGCCTAGAAATTGGGCCCAACTTTTAAACCCGCCCACATGGCCCCAACTTTACACTGATGTTGGACCCGAGGCCTCACCCCTGTTCCACATTGTCCACAAGGCAAGAGGGTGTGACTTTCTCAAACCCTTTGAGAAAGTCACAAGCACGTGATGAAACGCGTCAGGGAAACGGAACTGCGTCATCACGCAAGCGCATGACGGACCGTATCGAGCGCTGATACACATTGCGGCCAGCAGAGATTGGAGATTTTCCTAAAACTCAAAGACTGCATCATTGATTTTAAGGAACCTTTTCACTCATGCACCAGAGAACATCTACCAGCAGCTTGAAGTGAGCAGAGTTGGCGGTGATATATTTCACACACTGCTTGATTTTAACCTAACCTTGTGAGTGGATTTTCAACCCCCCCCCCCATCCCCTTTCCCAATAAATGTACTGTATTATGCTATGGGGCGTGCGCTCTCTCTCTTTTTTCTTTTCTTATATACACTGGCGACACACTTTATTCGAGCTCGGCTAGTCCCACGAATTCGGGTATACCCGGGTGTATTGAGGTTTGTGACTGTTTTCTGCCCGAGTGCATTGGGTTATTTTCCAGGCAGGGATTGAAGCATTTTATTCCCGCTGGCTGCAATACTGCACAGTATATATATATATACTGCATTACAATTCATGAATTTATGCCATCTGGTAGACACGCGAAGCATTGCAGCCTATTAAATCCTAATCATTATCATTTAACAGATCAGCCGCCCGTCAGCCAGGCATGAACCCAGGCTGGGAAGGCAAACGCAACGGGGCTTGTCAGAGGTGAGGAGCGGCGCATTCCAGGTATCTGCCAGGTACATACTGGGTATTTGCTCGAATAAAGTGTGTCGGTGCAGTATATATACAAATATAACTGTATGCTCATCTGCATGTCTTAGGCAGGTCTGCAACCCTGCCTTTCCCCATTATCACCCAGCATACAGCACTTCCACTGTAGCAAGGGATTCTGGGAAATGACATGCAAATGAGCACACAGTGTCACTTTTTGCCTCAATAACCATTTTTAACATGGTTCCCTATAGGCTATAGGCAATATATATATTGTGCAGAAATCCACGTGGCTCCAATCAGGAAGATGAGAAAAGCCTTCATCTGTGCCAGGGTAAGTTATCCAATTCCTAGTACAGGGCAACATTGATTGACAAACTGGCTATGCAGGTCCCCATTGAGACGGCCTAGGTAGCCAAAGTAACAATCAGTGGATTAAATGTTTTTCCCACTGTTATTTATTAAAAGATTTTAATCTTTTTTTGTTTGGGGAATAGCCAAAAGCAAATAGCAACATTTGGATAATCGGGCTATGGGCCATTTTTACTGAGGGTTGTGGTAGGAGGTGGGTGATGGGGGCAGTTTCCCTGGGTAGTTTAGTTCGGCCCCCCAGGGGGGTGCTAGGGATTAAACCCTTGATTACCTTAGTGGTTACTAAAGCATTGCATGGCATGGCTTTGTCAGCCACAGCACCGGACACCGTAAGTCTGGTTGGAAAACAACGTAAAAGAAAACGTCTCCCTTTATATAATGCAAGTCTGAAGAAGAGCATAATGATACCAATGAATCTAAAATACAAAAGTTTACAAAATGCTACATCAAATGTATCTCGGCCAACAAAGAACCTCCCTCTTATTTCCCATCAGTTTGCTCATCCAGTATCAGTACATATCAATATTTTAAACACATTTGAATATTTTAGTTGCTGGTAGAGTCTTGAGAACGTACAGATACAAAAATGCAAATTGTTATATTAATAATTTTGGGTACAACTGAATGTTGACCACACTTTCTCAAATATTAGCGCAAACAGATGTCACCTGAACATATCTATCAACGTACTTAATTTATTGCCAACTGTGAACAGTGATCCCAAAAGATCTATGAATATTCATGAATTCTCAAACAGAATTAACACATGCAAGAAAGTAATTATTATTTTATTATTGGGATTAAAATAAAACAAATAAAGCGCTTTTCTATCATGTATGTCTCAGTGTTTTGACTTAATTATACATTCAGTATCACACCGGTACTTATTCATCTTTACCTTGATCTTCATTTTGCTTGGCCTTTTATTAAATATTGTTTGAGTTGAATTTGATCCCGCACGTCACACACGCTAGCCAAAATCTGTCAATTTACTTCCAATGTTACTGTCGCTTAATGCTGTGAACGTGCGAATGGCTGTATACTGCAGCTGGAGTTGTAGTACATGTAGCAATAGTATACAGTAATTCTGCTTTCTAGATGTTAGAATTCGGCATCCAGTTTAACACCCCTATTTTTCATTGTTTTCAGTGTGATTGACAGAAGTGGCATTCTGCAGGAACAGAATGGTCTTTCTGGGAAAACTGAACAGGGAAACTGCAATCTGCAGCCAAGTCCGGTGAGTTTTCTGCATGGGGTAATATCAACGGGAATCTTGGCTCAGTTACGGCTCTTGTTTGCCATTATTTGTACTGTATGTCATTCTGTTTGTCACTCTATACCCTCATTGTACCGCACTGCGGAATCTGTTGGTGCTTTACAAAAAAGCAACAATAATAATAATACCCTCGTAGGTAGCCAAGGAGATAGATAGTTTAGTGTTACAGTAGGTCACATTAACCCCTTTGTATCACTCAGTGGTCTGCTAGCAATAAAAAAACAACAACTACCTGGCTACTTCGGTAACGAAGCGGTTAATATCATGTGCAATGTAAATGTAGTACATATTGATCACCTATTCTAGGTGCTTTTAGCTTATCTTGACTATGTATGTAAGGCACATTATTTACATACTGTAGAGAGGCCCAACGCCAGCCTGAGGTAGGTGTTGAACATTTGCAGTATTTTGTGGCCTCGGCCATACGGTATACCGCAATGTATCGGTCAGATTTTCATGACGAGTAAAGATGGGCAAATTATTTGATAACATTCCCATTTGCTGTGAATATGGCTTTAATTTAATTCGTTACCGATCCCAAAAAACGTTGATTTGCCAAACTTAAAGAAGCCTTTAAAATGTGTGTGAATGTGTCCAATTCTGCCCTAGGGTCACTGCCAGAGAGAGTTTATTTAAAGCAGTAACAAATTGATTACTTGTTCAATAAAAATACCCATTATTCTCACAATCTCCACACAAAGGATATCCTGGGTGAGATAAGGTAAGTGGCCTTGGACATTGTCGAGTGAGGCAGGGCTGCGGACACAGGTGTGGGGTAATTGGCTCCAGATGGGGGGGGAATATATTGGCCTGGATTCTGTCACCTCAAGGGGTATTGGGAGGAACAGGGGAACCCTTGCTGGGACTGTGCCCTGTAGGCACGATTCCCATTTGTCTGTTCAAATGCCCCGCTTTACTTAAGCCTGTCCTGTCCTGTGCAGTCCTGGAAGTCCAGTAACCTCCCCTTGCTCAGGATTTTTCCAATGCAGGCGATTCCTCATTCACTGATTAGACCCCAAAGACAATCCACTCTGGAATTGGTTAGCTCTCAGTCCTCCATTTTGGTGGATGGAGACAGAGGGATCTATGAGGAGGAACCAGGCATTTGTCTAATGTCCAAAGTCATCCAAGGGTGACTTGGGGAGGAGTTTGGAGGGAAGCGACAGCGGGAATTTTTAAAACTGCTAGCTAGCAGAGTACAAGGCAGGACTGCCTATGCTACCAAGGACAGTGACACAAGTTGGGAATGGGTATCGGGGTAAACTTGTGGACAGGGGTCCCGCACCTAGGACTTTAGGTTGTTCCACCAGTTGGGTGAGTTTGTGTGGGTGTTTTATGTACTGGAGGTTTGTGGAAACTTTTTCCAATAAATTATCTTTTTTTTCAACTCTGCAGTTCTGTCTAGTGTTCTGATCCGTGGTGTAATTGTCCTGGTCTCCCGTAACAATGGTTTCTACAGACTTACGTTTGTAACATAACATAATGTTCTCACTCTAATAGAGACCCTCCATCCCCAAGCTCACCTGTAAGCGCTTCCAGACGTGTAACCCACTCCCAAGTTACCATGGAAATTCTAGCATCTTTGGTTCATACATTCACTATTTTCCACCACAGGAGTCAGACACTTTCAGTAGAGATGGGTGAATCTCTTGCATATGCACGCCATACAGTATACATAGAGCGCGCATGCTCAGCAATGTTCTGATAATGTTAGTGTTTAATTAATGCATCTACTTCTCAATTATCTTACAGGTAAAACTGTACAATGACAGCCAGGGTATGCTGGTGGGAGAAAATTGGATTGTTTTTGCCAAGTTTATGTTATTTCTGGTATTGTGTAAAGCAATAAATATTTTCATAAATCTTACTCTAGTTTATTTTAATAAATATGTAATTTATAATGACTGTTATCTGATGTTTCCTGGCATTGAAAGAGTGTATTGGAATAAGGGGGTTGGTTACATTACACAGAACAGTACACAAAATGTCTCATTCTTTTCAGTGTTTTCCAATCCGGGTTCCATGAGAGAGTCAAAAGGGTGTCGCAGGATTTCCCTGATCTCCCAGAGATGGGCAGTTTCCTCTATCCAGATTGGCTGCATTACCCAGTAGCAGCTAATCAGGAGGAGGTGTCAGGGGTGTGACCAAGCAGAGGAGGACTATTTAATCTGGTAGTTCTGATTGGCTGGCAAAGTTATCAACAGGTCCATTAAGGACGCAGTGAGGAAAAAATACCAGACTAACAAAAAAATTACAATATAACATAAACTGGTTTCTAGTGCAACAGTAAATTAACTCTCCTATTTTAGTGCACTTTATTTTAATTTAAACAAATCCGAAAGGGGGGATACTGATCAGAGCACCCTGCCTGACGCCCACTGGTAGGCAAACTCTGAAGCCGTCCCAGTGGACTCGGCGTACGTGTTCTCTGCCTGGATAGGGGAGCGCATCAGCACCCAAAACATGGCCACGATGTTCATTGCTTCCATGTCATACAGTATGGCTAATTTAGCCAATGCCCGGAGCAGATTGATGAGGAGGTCCCAAGGCTTGTTGTTCCATGACAATGGGCACCCAAAAATAAGGAGGAAGCAGCATGGGCAGGAGAGAGGTGAGGCTGTGTGTGCGTATATTTCTTCTGTCTTGTTGGTGTGCCTGTGTTTGTGTATTTGTTCTGTTGTGTGTGTGTGTGTTTTCTATGACTCTCTGTTCCCTTAGACCTCTTACTCTCGGTCCCATGTTACTCTCTGCCCCCTCTGACTCCTGTGACTTTCTGACTCGTGCTTCCCTTCCCCCTGTGCTTCTCTGCCCCCTCTGATGATGCCAGTGACTCTGTGTCCTGGGTTTTTTGTGACCCTATTCTTTTGTGGGGGTGCCTCAGCAAATGAGAACTGTGATTTGGGGTGCCCAGAGAGAAAAACAATTGAAAACCACGGCTTTACATGTTCTGCCTTCTCCATTATTATATTCCTATCTCTTCCCCTCTCCCTCTTGCATTCTGCACTATAACTCTGTATTTTCTTAATTATTGTCTTGCTTCCTGTCCCACTTCTCTTCCCTGTCTGTCCCTGTCTTTTCCTAAAACAAGTGCTTGAAATGCTCAAACATAAAAACAGGAAAACCACAGGGATGTGTGGTGCATTGTTCTGCATGGTATAGATGCATATTGCTCTGCATTGAAGACCCCCGAAGGTCATCAAAAGGTATATACCTGCAGGCAAATCAAGAATATTCTTCAACTGATTTTAATTAATAGGACATGGGTCTATGTTACAGAGTATATATCATCTTCATTAAATATTTGTATTTTAAGAGACCATAAAGGAAGCCTGAATCGACAACCAAAAAACGGTTGGACTAAACTATGTTTAGTCAAAAATAGTCACATTGATGTGATGTATATAGTTGTTTGGTGCTTTAAGTTTCTGTATCTCCCAATTCCTACAGCAGTTAAATGAGATATTCTACAGACAGCTTTCCTGAGGCCCAGGACTAGCGTTTCCACTGGGCCTCCCCAGTGTCAACAGCCTTGCAAGACCCCTCCTCCCTCTCTCACACCCACCTCTCCATGTCCTCCCTCTCTTACATCCCCAACCTCTCTTCGCCACACTTCTGTCCCACTCTCCACCTCTTCCTCCCACACCTCTGTCTCCCACTCCACCTCTCTCAAACCCCCAACCTCCCTCTCCCGCCCCCCCCATACCTCTACCCCCCCCCCCCAAATGGAGGCCAGGTAGCCAATATGCCAGCAGCCAGACATTGTCTTCTGTCCAGGTCCAACTTTCAGCATAGGCCTGGCCTCTCCAGCATTCACCAGGCTCTTCGTCCCTGAAACATCACATAGATTTACTAACGGCACAAAAACTGTTCAAGGGCAAAAGCCCCAGTGTCGTTTAATAAATCGAGCTACCAGAAAGAAAAAAAAAGTGGCCAGTCAGTGAGGGGGGTTTCTCGCAGCTCTGACCTCTCACACGCTGTCAAACATTCACCATCATATCGGACGTCCCTGTTTGGACATTCCTCCTCTTCCCCATCTCAGGCTTACCGAGCAGATTATATCTTGGAGGATGTATGTTCTGTTTACTTTAAATCCCCATTGTTACTGTGGCTTATCTTCTCTCTGCTACTGGGTCAAGAATCTTAATAAACTGTTTCCTTTCAGATAAGAGGGGACAACGGTGCAATACTGTGTTCTCATTTACTGGAGCATTCTGTATGAACATAGAAATGGAGAGCAGATAAGAAGCGCTCTGCCCACCAGTTCCAACACATTTAGAGCCTGGTCTATCTACTGTATCCCAAGCAAACAGAACAAAACAGCAAATAGCGCACTGCCAGGGAGTCAGGTGGTGAAAAAAATATAAGTCCCATTTATTTCAGTACATGACTGATAAAAACATCACCCCAGGGGGGATAACAAACAGCCTCCTATGCAATTCGAACGGGTAGGTCCTTTATCAAGGAGTAATAAGCAGATCTGTCAGGATTTTTTGTCTATATGTTTTTTAATCAATAAAACCTTTATAGTGGTTCTTGGTTCTACCTGATTTTTTGTGAAGTTGTGCTCCGACTTATTCTCCATTTTTTCAATCATAAGGAATTTATCGTGCCATAAATACACAACGTTTTGGACTGCTGATCTTTCTCAAGTGAAGTGGCGTTTTTCAATGCCACTTCCCTTGAGAAAGGCCAGTAGGTCGAAACGTGCATTTATGGCACGATAAATTCCTTATGAATGAAATCCCTGTTACCTTGTCTATTACATGGATACTTCGTATAATATGCAGGTCTTCCCTGGGACTAAGGAGCACCCGTAAATGTATCAGAACTTATATAATATTTTTTTGGTGTGCAGCAAACATCCTGAATTCTTACACAAGAAAAACAAAACATATCAACTTGATACATTAAAAGTGAAAATATTGATAGGCAATTTGTTACATCATTTTTTCCTGGGTCTGATCTAACACATCCGTTGCTCCCTCTAACCCAGTGGTGCAAAATACAAAGGGCAACCGCAGAAACACACGTTCCATGAACTCCTGCAACATGGAGCCGGGAGTGCGTGGAACAGCACCTCTAACCCTAAATCACTACATGAGAAATCTTCTCTTTTGAAGACTGAGAAACAATAAGTATAATTTACATAATAAACCACAGTGCTTCCCTCATTTACATATTGAGTATAGTCACCACACGTTGAAAGGAGCTGGGAGAATGCCATACAAAACTAGCAAGGGTTTGTTCTGTTATAGGTCTGTATGAACACAGTGCCCAGGGAAGGGACCAATTTCACTATCCTAATTTAGTCCTTTGATTTATAGAATGTACTGTAGATAGAAGATGGCCATATAGCAGTAGGGAATCAGTAAAATAGAGAGGGGTTAGCATGGGCTCTAAACTCATATACAGGCATACCCTGCATTAACGTACGCAATGGGACCGGAGCATGTATGTAAAGCGAAAATGTACTTAAAGTCAAGCACTACCTTTTTTCCACTTATCGATGCATATTCTGTACTGCAATCGTCATATACGTGCATAACTGATGTAAATAACGCATTTGTAACAGGCTCTATAGTCTCCCTTCTTGCGCACAGCTTCGGTACAGGTAGGGAGCCGGTATTGCTGTTCAGGACGTGCTGACAGGCACATGCGCGAGCTGCTGTTTGCCTATTGGGCGATATGTCCTTACTCGTGAGTGTCCTTAAACCAGGGTATGCCTGTACAGCACTTATGTCTTCAACATACTTTCTTAGAACACAATAGCAGACATATCACAGTCACACTGAGAAACAGCCAGTCACTGCCTCAGCTTTGTCCTCTGTCGGTTTTTCACAGTATTCATTTTTCAACCCCCTTTTAGCTTATGGAGAGGGGAGAAGAGACAATCCCCCATGAGATTTTTCTGTACTCATTTGCATATTGCATGGTTAGTGAGTATATAGGACATAACATACCACAAAGTTATAGCACGTAATGTGTTCCACACACCCTGTAACTATTGTGACTATTCTGGTTCATAGCCACTAATATCAATTACAAACAGAAAACAATGTCACATTTTTGTCCTCCCTCTAAGGCTTCATATTTTATAAAATGATCATTTTTACCAACTTCCCAAGTGGCTCAATGGTATAAATGATTTACCTGAAGTGATAGTCATGGGTTCAAATCCCCACATTTTTCTACTCTTAGTTGAAACTTGTTAAGGCTTCTTGTATAAGAAGTATACTAAGTACCTTTTATTTTAGTGGTAAAATGGAGGCATGCACTTTATAGGTGTAGATAATAATGATATCTATGTAATAGCTGGTTGTGGCTCATGGGCGGGTGCAGCGGCTCTTGGTGTGTGAGGTGCAGGGTTCGAATTCTGATCCAGGTGAGTGTGATAGAAGCCCAGATCTAAGCCTGACACAGGAGGTAGGTGTATGATGTAATAAACACAGGAGACCTTTGGTGATGCAGAGATCACAGGAAGGGCTTTTATTTTTGAGGAAAGCCTATAGAAACGTAATGGTTTTGTTAAAGGAAAGGGGCGAGGTCAGGGCCCTCTGGGGCAGGTAAGTGACTGGTCAAGCATTAAGCAGGGCCTAAATACCATGGGTATGTGATATTTAGGCCCCACTTAGAGCTTGGCCTGCCACTGACTGGCAGGTAACAAAAAGGGGGCGAAATAGTGGGGGCGAAACGTTCCATACTCTGGAAAAGAAAGAATAGACAATTAGTACTACTGAAGATAAAGGCCCCAGATGATACTTCAGACTGATGTGTACAAAAACATATAATTATGCTGATTTTGATACATTTGTCAGAACATTATTTGCATTAAATGAGCTAAAACTCATAAAGCACATTCCCTAACTCCCAATGCGTTGATGGGGTCCTCCTGTAATGTGCTGTGTCTACAGAGAGAATTAAGTGAGGCGGGAGGGGAGAGCGGGGCGGGAGAGCGGGGGGGGAGAGCGGGGGTTAAATGTGGGTCCCATTGGTGCATCCACACAGTTTCTTCACAGAGTGGCCCTAACAAGCATCACTGCCCAGTCCTGACCCCACCCCCCCCATTGGGGGGGGGGGAGAATAAAAGGAAAGGCCCCTCCGGGTGACAGGGTCAGGACTGAAGGCAGTGAGGCAGTGGCAAAAGTCTGCCCAACACATTTAGGAGAAATCAATGTCCAGCGAGAATGGAGTCACCACACCTGCAAGAGAGAAAAAGTGTGAACGGAGGCAAGCAACTCATACTTTAAGTAAACCCCAAATTAGATCAGAAGGCCCCAGAAAAAGCCTCAATTTGACATGTGTTCCCAAATTATACCACACCTAGGGAAAAATTGATGAACCCTACAATATTGTGTCAATTGCAAGGTAATTTATCCTCAAACTCAAAAAGGCATTAGAAATGTTTATTTATACTATGTTAACACTGTTCTGTAAAACATAGAAGATTGACACTGCAATGCCTGAATAAAAAGCAGTATCACAAACACAAGATCTCACAATAACATTAAGAAACACATTGCAGTAGTATGAGGTACAAGCCATGATCATTGTTCACAATTAAACATCTAGCACAGACAACAGCATTAAAGGCGATTCACAATGTGATGCTCAGCATTAAATGCTAAACTCACAAAAACAGTGGATTGTTGCCCAATGACCAAGCAGATTATATAAATAGGTAATTTTAGAGGCCCATTTGAATTGCAAGCATTTATTGGGTTATATGTTTGCCTCAAACCTGCAGTGTGGGCTAAGAGGAGAACACGTCTATAGTGTCAAAGAAGCTGTTCCAAGCACTCTATTCCACCAATTGAGCTGCAGAAGGGGGAGGGGGGGAGGGGGGGAGGGGGGGAGGGGGGGAGGGGGGGGGCGGGGGGAGAAGCTAAACTGCAATTTTTTTGTGTTTGGCTCAGGACACATGCTCACGTGTTTAAATCTCCCTCAACAGAAGCTGGAACATCAGTTACTTTCTATTGGAAGGCCATTTAAATCCCCTTCAACAAGCAGTAGAAATATTGATACCTTCACCAGTATCTTTGGAATCACAGGGTCCCTAGAGCTGAAAAGTGCAGTTCAGATCCTGAGGACCCCAGTCAATCCTGTATACAAATAATGAGTTTAAGTTGTGTTGCAAGCCCCCATTGTTACCAAAACACCTTGGCAGTGAGGAATCGCCATTCCAAAAAGCATTTCCACATACATTCCATTAGATGTAATGTTACAGGGAACACAAGGCATGCATACACTGCTCATGATACCATAATACATCATATGGATACAAGGAAACCTCACAGCCAGCAGATCTACTGTACAGTGTGTTGGGGGCCTCAAGAATCACAACATGGGATCAGTTTTATATCACATAGTAACACTGACCCACCTAGGCACAGCAGAGACACAATGACCTCTCCCAGTATGATGAAATCTCCTCCAGCTGCTGTTACAAAAAAAAACACATGAGGAAAAAAAACAGAAAACCATTAACTTCACAATTCCAGCAGCTCTCTCTCAGCAAAAGCTCCCACATACCTCCTGAGACCACAGACACCCCCACATCAACCCATGTCTGTGCTCTACTGTGGCAAGACAGCCTTTTATACCTGGCACACCCTCACCTGTGGATCACATGGGTCTCTTTCTGCCAATTGGAATCAAGCTTTCCACTAATCAGGATGCAGCACAGGTGTAGTATGAGCATAATTAGGGGTGATGTAGAATGTCTTTGAATTAATTGTATCAATTAAATCTGCCCCCTATTCAATACAATGAGAACCTGTTTACACAGATAACAATGTATCAGATTCCATTCACATGAATGAAAGTTCATTCATCATTCCCTGTGCATCACTGAACTTTTTACTGTGTTGATTGGAGGAGGTTTGGGTATTACTGTATATTCTACATTATTAGGGTCTGTTATCACATCACTTACATCACATACACTTCCATTCAACTAAATAGAAATGATAAAGTGTTTTATAATGTCATTAATGCTCATGATACAAATAAGAGAAGGGGGCTGAGTTATTGTGTTGTTTTGTACTGAATTATACTTTTACTGTTATTGTGGAAGAAAGGGAAACTATACACAAACCAAAAGGAACACAGTTTACGTATAAAGATAGGTAAAAGAAATAGTGTGTATACTGTATATGCATATATGTATTGTACTGTGAAGGGTCAATGCTCTGCCTATATCCTGCTCCTTGTGCTGAGATTTGCAGGGTCAGTATATCTCAACCCCTCTATCCCCCCTGTAAGGAGTAATACAGGGCTGTGTTTATGCCCTAACCAATCCTCTGTTTCCCCTGCAACTTGCAGCTTTAACTCCTGCGGTGCCCACTTAGAGTGTAAGCTCTTTGGGGCAGGATCTCTTTTGCCTTATGTTATGTTGTAATTTTCCTGTCACTTTTTCCCATTGTTTGTAATGTATTCACCTTGAATTGTAATTTTGTAAAGCGCTGCGTACATTGTTGGCTCTTTTTAAATAAAATACAGTGTACAGCAAATAAAAATCCCCCTTGTGAGCACAGTCACATGTCACAGAGGTCTGCAACCCTGCCCTTCCCCATTATTGCTATAATTACAACTCGTCAAGGTGCAGCCGTAGAGTCTGGGTACTGACATACAAATGAACACAGAGAGTCACTCTTTACATCACATCCATTATAACATGGGCCCGTATAAGCTTATTCCTGCCGAATTACACAGCATTTTAGCACAGCCTGCGTTACTGAAGTATTGAGCCAGTACCCCTACTCATAGACCATTATTTTATATATTTGTAGCCCCCTGTAAACAGAACGGGCTACTTATCCTTCTACTACTGGAGTAAGCCCTGGTAAGGGCAGGCGCCAGTAGTGACCATGGGTTTTTTCCCCTCACCAAGCCCCGCCTATATGGTAGAGGCAGGCCCCTGAGCTCTGTGTAGGCTAGACAGAGGGGAGGTCCTGGTGTGTGTGTGTGTGTGTGTGTGTGTGTGTGTGTGTGTGTGTGTGTGTGTGTGTGTGTGTGTGTGTGTGTGTGTGTGTGTGTGTGTGTGTGTGTGTGTGTGTGTGTGTGTGTGTGTGTGTGTGTGTGTGTGTGTGTGTGTGTGTGTGTGGTCTGTTTGAGGAGAGTCTTGGATGTCAGTCTTGGATGTCAATTCTATATGTCAGTTCTGTGAGAGTTTGGAGTCTCTGGAGAGCAGTGTGTCTGCTGAACCAGAGGAGGAGAGATGACCCTGTGACAGCTGCGCGGGTAGCTGGTCAGTCTGGGAGCATCAGATGGGAGCTTAGGAGAGTGTGCGGTCTGAGTTGCTGTAGGACCGAGAGGAACAGGACAGACCTATATAGAGGTGGACCAATGCCCTCACCCTGCTCAGGGGGTGAGGGGCAGGAGATCTAGCCTCACCCACAGGGCCTACCCTGGGGGAGGTGGAGGCAGGGGTATTGAGGCCCCATCCAGACCATCCTGTCTGGAGACATTACTGGAGGGAAGCAGAGGAGGAATACCTATATATCTGAACTGCTGCTACTGAGTGCTGCTGTTGTGATCAGAGACAATAAAGAGACATTGCAGTTTTACACAAGACTGTGTGTGTTCTGGAGCATTCACCCTGGGACCAGGGTAACTTCTCTATAAGGGTCCTACCCCACATTCTGGGAAGTTAGAGAGGATGGAGGCGCTGCACCGTTGCTAAGGAGAAGATGGAGGCATATACCCCAGAAGCCTGGTCCTGTATCCCCGACATCACCGCGGGAGACTCAGGCCCTCCTGTTACCGGCAGGTATGCACCACCTACATACATGTAGCCAGCCCTCACTACACCCTAGATATGGCATCTGTGTCTGGGGGGGAGGGGAACATGGGTTACATATTTTTAATGTAAAAAAAATTACAGGTATGTTTAAGTTTTGGCATTCAAGATCTTGCTCAGTTACGTGCAACCATTTAACCAGCGCGCCCCTCAATCCCCCCCCCCCCCATAACTTCACTGCAGACCCCCCCTTTCCAATAACTGCAGTGTTCCAGATTCTCAGCTTATAAAGGCCTCGCCTAGTTCCCAGAATGCACTGGGTTTCCCTATAAATCCCAGAGAGATGAGCTGGCAGGCCCCTTAGAGTCAGCACATATCTCTCCCAGACACAGGTAAGTTTGGCTGAGAGAACGCTCACCACATCCCCCAGTATACAGTACCAACCTATTCACATGTTCTCAGCTCAGAAATGGGAGCATGTTCCTAATAAGCCTCTATACATCGTGCTCTATATGCAAGAAAACCCCAATAAGACTACAAAAAGGGAAAGGAGAGCGGCATATACACTGTAGGAAGAAAATACACATAACCAATCCTGCATTGGATTAACCCTTACGCTCTGTGAGAGCCTGCAGTGTAATAATAATTACATTATAGGCTGTGTGGGGACTGGCACTGGAAGTTGGGCCTCTGCTGCTGGGTCCAAACTGCTGTGGCACTTATGCCCAGCTGCCACATCTGTGTGCTGGACTGGTATGTGATTGGAGACATTCCAAATTTGTGGGGGTATTGGGTGGTTGGGGGGGGGGGGGGTTATTGGGTGGTTGGGGGGGGGTATTGGGCTGTGTGGGGAGGGCAGTATAAGAGAAAGGGGGCCTACATCACTAAGTAGTGTTATCAATTTTTATTTATTTTTCTACCGTGGCATTAAACCATTATAAAACATTCTATAATGGGGTGTTCATTAACTCACAGTAATTAAACGTGTTAATCAGTTTTCATTACCGTAAAACCATAAGCATCATTCTTAATGCAAGATTGGTTGCGCAGTGCTATGGTTATTCGTGGAAATAATGCCATGTTATTTAACACACAATCCGCACAGTTCTAATCGTTTTATTAGTCTTTCGGAAATGTAGATTCATTGTCGCAGAGCTAAACGTATGTATAGTATGTATATTGAAAGTCTGAAAAATGCAAATAATTGTTTAGTATTATACCTTTTAATACTGTATGGGCCATGACGAAATTTCTCCTGTTCCTCATATTGCAAGTTATCGATTTTCCAAAGGGTATTTCTGTATAGTTAGAATAGTGAATAACAGTAGTTAATTTAAGGAAAATTAGACATACACAATTGTAGCAAGAGCTAAAATCCAGACTCATTATAATATATATGTACATCTTTATGTGTCTATTTATGGAAAATGATGCATATTTCTGTTTTGTTTAATATTGCGTTATTTTCACTGCTTTTACTCAACTTTGTTAATTGTGGCCTGTGTCACTACAAAGGGTTTGCTTTGCCGGAAAATTCTTCAGATTTTGACAAAAGGATAAAATATTCCAAATTGAAAATAACATTTTTTT